>NW_008795672.1:5847644-5908282 GCF_000699145.1 Aptenodytes forsteri | reverse complement strand
CCCGCGTCGGGGGAACGAGCGAGCGGCTGCATGTGGCTTAGCTGCCAGCTGGGGTTAAACCACAACAATCAGTTATTCCAATGGAACACACATTGCAATCGCACTTTCCTGGTGGTTGTTCTACCCGCCACAAAAAACAAACAAACAAACAAACAAACAAACAAACAAACATGAACCTCTCTCCACCACCCCCAAAAATGTAGGGGATCCAGTATTTAAAGGTGTCACAATTCTTTTGTGATACCGTTATGGGAAATCAGGTGGCAATATCTTAAACCTTGCCAAATTATCCCTGAAAGAAACATTCTGAACTGTTCAAAGAGCTTAATGTACATTTTTAAATGAATCCCAGTGTATAATTCCCTAAAGGATGGGATCCAATTCTATTTTGTACTCTGAAGAATTCTATTAAACCTTTAGAGCACTTTGTGAAATGCGAAAACGCAGTTTGCTAAAAAGATAGCCTAGGTGGTCTGCAGTAAATTAACCCAGTACTGCTGACTGTGGCCATTCTTGTGAGTTTGCTCCAAGGGATTTCTATGCTTACAGTATAACACCATTTACCAGTTTCTAAACTAGATTTGCCCTCTGGCTGCCAGTCAGCAGACCTTGGTGTAAAACATGGCCAGAAATTAGTTTGACTAAGACTTGCATTTCAAGACCAGAACAGTGCTATGTGTTACATACAACTACGCCCAAACCATTACTTACAATACTGTTGTTTTTCCCTAGTGGACTTTATGTAGTTAAGTTTTAGGCTGCTAGACTATGATGGCTGTTGCCTTGCCTAACTGGTGTTCCGTGTTCAGTAAATTACAATAGATCTCTCTCTGTGTTGCTTTGTAACAATTAACCTCAGAAAGGAGCTAACTCCATTTGCATGGTAATGAGACATTCATCTGAGCGACATCGGAGTTAAGCATGCTAATAAGTTTTTATGCATACACCTGAGGGGTCAAGCACAACAATGGACTTGGATAAGAAAACCTTTTATTAAATGCAAATCACTTTTCTTGTAAACACTATGACAGAGAACTTCATAGGACTAACACATCTTGCAAGAATGGAGTCATTTAGGTTCTATTTTCAGGCCCCCAGGCTAAGGAACATAGCCACCGATTGATTTGTATTTTGAATTAATATCAGTGTGGATAAAATCTTCATTATAGCATCAAAGGAGAGAAGTACTACAGGAAGGTAGAGAGGAGAAAACAACAATATTGCCTTATCTTTCACAAATTTGTCACAGTTCCCTGGGATGCAGGAAGGCAGATAAGACACTACTGCTGTAGAGCACAATGAAAGACAAATTTGTCAGGTTTCCATCTTATTCACCTATCTGTTTTAGCCAAGTGTATTTTAATGTAGGCAAACTTCCTAGTGAAGCAGGCTACCATTTTGGTCTCTATCTTGCACTAAAACTTCTTGAATTCATTCAATCAATTCACATTCTATGTGCAAAGAGTTTGAGATCTTAGTTAGGACAACCAGTACCAAACATTACCAAGGGGATAACTGGCTGCCAAGCATCTTTGGGACTAAAGGAGCAGAACCTGGACAGGATTTCTCAAAGACAAGGCAGATTGCACGCGAAGGAATGAAGGGAAGAAGCTGACCTTGATTCATTGAACTCTGGCACAGCCAAGTGAAGGAGGCCTCTTTCGTTCAGGAGAGGCTGTTAGCAGGACACACTGACTCATTTTGACAGCACACACAGTGTCAGGGGAGTGGTTCTGCTTAGCGGTAACAGGAGTGAAACATGGGCAGCCCTCTGAAAAGCTGGCCTCATGGCAAATCGTTAGAGGTTTTGCTCACTGACTAGAACATGTGAATTTAAATATCCAGTGGGTGTAGTGCGAGTTGCTCTATCTTTATGACAGAAGCTTATAGAAAGGGCTATATCATATGGTTATCCACAGTAAGAGGAGACTATACTGTTGGGACACAGAAAGTCCCTTTCATTTCTGTTGCTGTATGATGAGCTACTTTTGGGAAAAGTTTGGGTGATGTATAATATTACTACTCAAAGCCCAAACTCTAATCCAAGGGAATAAGCGTACACAATACAAAAGGGATCAGATTGACACCCGGCACAGAGCTACGTCAGTTCATTTAAAACAGATGAACTACGCTCACCTTGCTATACGCATTAAACAACAGCAACCCAACAACTGTACGCTTCTCAAAGATCCCTTTCACTGCAGAAGTTCCTGCTACCTTCAATACAATTGTTAAGTATTTTTATTTTGCTGCTGACCTATTTATGACATGTAAAACATGCTAGTATGCCATAGTCTAAAATTCAAGCCAGTAGATTGCAGAAAAACCTTACGAAGAGGGAAAGCTTTGTACAAGAAAGTACAACGCTATGGATAACTGGACCCTCAAAATGTATCTTGACTGAAACCTAGTACTCCGCTTCCTTCGAAAATTAACAAAAGCTCTTGGGGATTAGCTCTGAATTGTCATATTCACTGATATGTAGTAATTGCATCAAATGCATCACATGTATGTCTTCAAGTGCATCAAACAGCATGAGATCTCAACTTGGTGAGTTTGGGATTCAGGGGGTTAGGAAACATTTAATAGAACAACTACTAGCTATACTAGTCCAAATTCAAAAAACATCTGTGATGTAAGCTCAGTAGGATAATTTTTAACAATTGTTTTGTAGTCAGGACAGCCTGGGCTCCTTTCACTGTCCAAACTTTGTAAGCTACAGCTACTTATTTAAAAAGAATTCAGATTAAATTGGAGTTTGTGGAGAGTAAGACAGGAGGTTTAGAGCTAGGCAGCCAAGAAGGCCAAGAATTAGAAGGGAATTTGTTACAGAGAGTGAGAAAGGAGGAATCATGCATATTCAGTGTTCATAGTCTACACTAATCTGTGTGGACCATAAATACAGTGGCGTTTTGCAAACACAGGTCAAAATACATAAAAAATTATTATAACTCAGATAAGAGTCCTGAACATACATGACAAACGCTGTCACTTCAATCACTATCTGCTATGAACCTCAAGTCTTCTTCCAAAACAGACCTGGAGCTTTCTGATGACAAGGGGAGGAACTCACTTGAAGTCTATGGAGGGAACCAGAAAAATGGAAGCAACACACTAACTTAAAAGAAAGAGGGAAAGGTGATACGCAGGGCATACCAGAGTATCCAGGCCAGAAGCAGAGAAGGAACAGAAAGGAGAAAAAAGGGAAGAATGAAAGTGTATTGAAAGTGAAAGTTGTCTTATAGCTGAGAAGCAATGGCTGAACCATAGAGCAAAATACTTCAGAAAGTTTTCATTGAGAAAACTTCTACACTTTTGATAGGCAGTCTACCAAATGGAGTCAGGTTTCTTGTAATACCACTAAGACAAAAGTAATTAAGGGGTGTATATACAATACATACTCAGCTTTTGAGGAAGAAAAGCTTACTTCTGGAGCCAAAAAATTTTTTTAGCCTATTTTTTAAATTATGCGGTAAAAATGCAACTAAGAGAAATTGTAAGATGGCAAAGCAATGCAAACAGAGAGGTTCTAGCCCTACACTTAAGGGTTAAAATTACATACTAACATACTAGATTCCCAAAAATATAAGCCTAGAGCTAGGCTGATGACACTTAGGCCCCTAGAGTGTTAACGAAGGCCATCCATCCAAAACTCCTGCTTCACTGCTCAGATCTTTAAGTCACAGGAAGCTACCAAGTGCTCAGTGCTACAAAGAACCAGCGTCCGAACATGTACACGCTCCTTAGTGTACCTTCAGGCTTGAAAACCTCAACCTACCATTCAAATCTCAACATCATTGAAATTCCTTTCAATTCAAAGCTGGTAAAAAAACCAAACCACATAAAACTGCTAAATTCATACCCTCTATACCATTCAAATCTCAAACATCATTGAAATTCCTTTCAATTCAAAGTTGGTAAAAAAACCAAACCACATAAAACTAAATTCATACCCACACGTATCAGATTCTCGTGACAAAAAGGCCCCCTGAATATATTGCTAGAGGAAAAATACTACTAATTATGTCCCTGTACCCAGTGCTTCTCCATTGGACGCTTTGTTAAATATTTTCAGACAAAAATACTGAACAACTCTCGCTGTCTGAAATCTGCTGGCTGCCATCATGAGGAAACAGGCATATCTTCAGTTTAAGACATTATGATTATTTTATTTGTTCTGTCACTTCTTAGTTGCATGTCTCCAATTCAACACTAGGAACTATCAGCCTGCTAAGGACTCAAACCAGAGAAAGACAAAAACTAGAAAGGGGGATACGGAGATCTTTCTGTTGAAAGCATTTTTTTTGTCTTGTAAAAATAATCACCATCATGTTGTCACTGGAAGACGACCAGTCCTGTTAAAAATTCACAGTTATAGCACATGTTTAGTGAGCGCTCCAGGGAAAATGAACACTTAACTGTAAGCAAACAAAAAATTAATGAAAATAGAAAATACTATCATACAGTTTTTTACTGTAAAGTGACCCCTGGAACACCACTGACCTTTGGTGGCTGTTTCCACTGACAACTGTTATATACATTTCCTTTCCAAGAATCTCCTCATTATTGCATGAAAACTCTGACGCTCATGAGCGCTCCAGGGAAAATGAACACTTAACTGTAAGCAAACAAAAAATTAATGAAAATAGAAAATACTATCATACAGTTTTTTACTGTAAAGTGACCCCTGGAACACCACTGACCTTTGGTGGCTGTTTCCACTGACAACTGTTATATACATTTCCTTTCCAAGAATCTCCTCATTATTGCATGAAAACTCTGACGCTCAGAAACAGCTTAGGAAGAGAATAGTCTTTTACTTTGCCAGGAAAGATTACAACGCACAGGAAATGCACAGTATGGTTTCAAACAAAGGTATTTCCCTTCAACTCCAGTGTAGCTTTTAAATATAACAATCTTCCCCTGGCTATATTGTCCTGACCTGATTTCATTGGTCTTAAGACTAAATAATAAATAATAAAAGACCTGGAGGCTCAAGCCTCTGTCTACTCTTTTCACAGTTTTGGAGTCAAAGACCATAATCTTGAACAGAAATTTGGGAAATTTATACTTTATTCCATACCTCATTGTGATTCTTGCTTAACCATTCCTTAATAGTGTTAAGGGCAATGACAGCAGCAGGCTCATTTGGAAAACCTAAAGACAGAAGAAATGAGAGATATATAAAAGGCACATATTTTTCTATACATACAAGAAAACAAAAAACTGGATTCCCCCCCCTGGCTTTTTTTGGACTATTTTGGGATTACAGTTGTCAAGTCCCTTCTTCACAGATTTGTATAAAGGTTTTAGGTAACATCAATTACTTTTTTTGCCCAGCTAAACAAATTGAAAATAGGGCCAGTGATTTTTTGTTTGTTTGTTTGTTTTTTTGTTTGTTTGTTTTTAAACTCCAGTTAGAAAAGCTCCACAGCTCAAGCGAAGTAGAAACAATAGAGAGCTATACATGTGTCATACTAGGCAGGCAACAATATAACACATATATCACAGTAACAAATACTAGGCTTACATTTCATGGCATGCAAGAAAAATTCAGACATTTCTTAGGCATAAGGGCTTTCTTAAGGCTTTCTTGCTTTAATCCATCTGTCAGCAGAACTATACAACACTATGACCCCAATGCCATAGACCTTATAAGGACAGAAACGTCTGAGTTAGAAATCTCTTAATTTATGACCTAAAACATAATGAACAACTTTGGAAATTAAGGAATTCATGAAGCATAAGTGTATGAATTTAAGGCCTGATGTTGCATGACATACTAGCAATAGTAACTCCCCCCAGCACTAAACAATATCAGAAATCTTCCCAGGGATACAGACTTTTTGCTTTGATGGTCTCTATCTATCAAATCTAAAGATGCTTTCATTACTTAGGCAGCCTTAATTTAATTTTCCTTTAAATTCCTAACTTGAGGGCAGCAAATCATTTTTGTGAGGATTTAAAAATAAAAACCCATAAGCTGTATGAATAGCTCTCAGTAGGTTAGATTAATAGAACAGTCTTTGAAGAGGTGGAGCTGCAGGCACAGTGTACAAGCAAGCAACGGCGCTAGACAGAAACAGTCATGAAGTTTGGCATACAGCTGCGTACATGTAGCCTTTTTTACATCATACATCACCCCTCGCACCATAAACTGAAATGCAGACGCTGCAAAAATTAGAAGATGTGTCCAGCTTTTTGACCTGGCACCTTATCCTCCAAACTCGTATCTTCTTTAACCCTTCTTCAGAACTTGTGCACTGCTAGATTAAAAACAAAAACACCCCCCCCCCAAAAAAAAAAAAAACCAAACACAACCAACCCCCCTCCACCCTCTTTACCCTTTTTGAGTCACATCCCCAAAACATTACTCCCTGTAACTGGACTCTGCAAGGATTTTGTCCAGCAGCATGCCTACTGTTTCGAAGTGATCAATGACAACCATCCAGCAAGAGTAGCAAGTAAAATAGTCAATGTTTGAGTAATACTGACATTTAGCACCTCCTTTGCCACATTTTTCAATAAAGAATATTTTTAAATTTTTAAAAATTTTTTTTCCGAGGTCCAAGATGGAAAATTAGCTAAGATCCTACAAGTGTTACTGTGGATACTTCCACTGCCGCTGGGAAAATATATTCTTATGACATTTAATAATTCATCAAGGCACATGTTTTATGACACAAACTAATGAACACTAACGAAACCCAAAGCAGGGACTTCCCACAGCTTCATTTTCATCATATAAGATAACAGACCTCTAAGCAGACTGTCTGCTTAAATTAGTAATGTCCTATCTAACAAACCAGGACTTTGGAACAGAAATTCTGTACCCTGAGTGTGGCAGATCTGCCTGGACATACAATGAACACCACGCAGAGGGAGAAACACGTATTTCAGACAACTGATATGCCATTGTTTATGCACTGAATGGTTTATTTTCAGAACAATTCTCCCTCCAGCAAGATTCACTTTTCAGGCTTGTTTTTCACTCCCTTGCAGCAGGGTATTTGCCCAAAACTGTGATAAAGCACTGGCAGTTTTATAGAATATCTCCATAAATTGTACATTATTTAGAAAACTGCTGCCACACTAACCAATCTTAAATAGAAGCTTATCTAGAAAACTGGTGTTCAATTACTCCTAAGTAACCACAATGTAAAGGAAACAGTTCAGCAACCAAAAGAAAAAGCCTTGAATTCCGTGTATGATTTCAGAAAATATCTTGAAATCCATAGAAGCCTTTTATGACCAATTTAAAAAAAAAAAAATCTAATTAGTATTTTACACACATTTCTGGTAATTTTAATGAAAAGAATACCTTATTGACTTTATGCAGAAGCAGGATGGAATTTAGCCTCCTGTTCAATACCCTGCACCAGCACAAAAGGCCCTGTGTCTCTGATTCTCGAACAGAAAAACATTTTGGTTTATAGGACTGGGTTAAAGGGAGATAAAGTGTGATGGGATCTTTTTAAACACGTTTTTGCGTTGTTCTTATCTCTAAGCTACGTTTGTCTGCCGTAACATTTCTGGTCTGTTCCCATAGACACACCCATCCCCCTTCCCCACTTTCCTTTCAGCAAAAAAGCAATCTCAGTGAGCACGTGGGAATCAAATTACTTGAGAGAAATGAGCTCAAGGAGCCTCACAGTTAACCGACTGCTGGAGCAGCAGCTCAGGCAATTCTGGCTAAAGGCTCAATTTCACAAAAGATAAAACAGGTAAAGTAATAAGAGTGACACTGGCCCATGTTACTGCAGTGAGCTCTCCTCTAGAATACTGAAAAGCACAAGGGCACAAAAAGGCAAAGAAGCATTAGCCGTAAGGTACAGGCAAGGGGTGCCTCCGTAGGACTTCACTGGGTTTGTCTGGCTGGACAAAAAGGGAGGGTTGGCAGGCTGTATGTCACGGATAGGTGTGGGGTGAAGCATGTACCTACCCACACAGGCCTCTAACTTGGGCTGGGCTTCCTACATCCTCCAGCGGCAAAGCCGACATTTTGGCCACAAATCCCGCTGTGCCACAGAAACGGTGCAGGTTACCTTCGGTTCCTGAAGAGCTGCTTCAGCAAGCGGGAACTTTACTGCAGCCCTCTGCATTTTGCAGTGCCCGCTAATCACATCTCATCATCTATTACCAGGATCTACTCCCAACCCCTCAAGTACAGCAAATCCTAGAAGTGAGCAGCCGCCATCTCTTGTGTCCCTCTCAGTTCAGGAGTCTTCCTTTAAAGTACAGTTTTATTCATTACAGCTGATGGCACAGTGGGTGCAAGCCTGGTAAGTCAGTAGGAACGAGGTGTGCAGAAGGTCCTGCATGGCTTGAAAGACATGGTGGGCGAAGGAGAGATCCCATGTGCATGCACAGCCAGGGCAGAGCTTTGCTCTGCTCATTCAACACTACCAATTCTAGATAGTATGTCAGTGTTAACCATCTCCATGTGTCTGTCCCTCTGGCTGTATGGGAAAAGGCTGTATCACATCTGTGTCTCTAGAAACTCTTGTTACTCCAAAATCTTTGTAATTTGCTTGGAAACTGTTATGAAAGCTCTCATGTCTTTGCCCAGTCGCTTCACAGTTAAAATGTCGCTCTAGACAGGACAGCTGCCTTTGTATATGCCTTTAGAAAAGCAACTGCCAGCTTTAACGCTGACTTAGGTACCAGCATCATCCAAGTCACAGCCAAACTTAGAAACTTCCTCTCTTCTTCTTTGCGTGTTGCTAATAGATGTATGTACTACTACATTCACTCCCTAAGATGAATGACTATGCCTTCATACTCCCCCCTACAAAAACCCATCCTACTACCATCACATAAAATATACCTCATCTGAACTCTACTGCTTTTGGTATGTCCTTGCACAGATATTACCCACGGTGACAGCCTATGAAAGCTTTTAAAGGTCTTCAAACTTATGAGCTTCTACACCTCTTTCCAGGACTTTACCACCTTATTCCTGGAAATTGTAACACTGACCTGAGAAATGGTTGCTGAAACATGCTGTACACTGTGCAAGTTCTCGCAGTCATCATGGCCATAATTTTCCAGAGAAGGCATGATAAGATCTGGCAGAATTATTTTGAAATATCTGATATTAAATAAATGTGCTGTTTTAGAGGAGGAGAGTGTGGAGAAGAACTGAGAAAGACAGTAACTGTAGAGATACACACATTGAAGTTCCCCTTACATTTTGTATTTATTCCCTGGAAAGCAACCGGTAAGAACGTAAGTCCCCCTGTTTCATCAACGTATGGAAAATACGCGATGAATTCCCTGTTGTTAGACACTCTAGTGTAAATGCTCAGCCTTTTGTGCTTGGGGGATGTAGCAGAGAAACATTCACACTATTGTGAGTGTCTGTATGCCTAAGTTGTCTGTGCAGTATCTGAAAAATGTATACTAGAAGTTCTTCAATGAATAACAGTGCAATAAGGATTTTGTGAAACAAAATTAATAAAAACCTATTCAAGGGACTCCCAAATTGTATGGAGATGCTGGTAGCTTTATCTGTCTCTCTTACTGTGCTCAATCCAACGCTGCACCTTTTTAAAAATGTTTAACTTACAATCAGGTAATGCCACCACCCCATGAAAAGCCCATTAACAAAACACAAGTACTAAATAATCAACCTTTAATATGATACAGCTGAAGATGATAACAGATTGTATCAGTTAGGTTTAACACTAACAAGCAAATGTCAATCCAGAAAATCACTTCAGTAGCTGCAGGGGTAAGTGTTATAATTTGTCAGTTTAACTGAGATGCCTAATGTTTTCTGTAAATCAACTCATCCTGGTAAAAAAAAAAAAAAAGTCTGCATCTTTTTTGTTAGTACAGCCTAAATGCTAGACAGGTTTTTATTCATTTAAAATATGCTCCCTTCTCTATGGTTTCTGAAAGGCTCATCACAATCTTAATATTCTTATTTGCCAGTTTTAATGGTTTCATTTTGAAGCAAACCATGAAAAGAACCAAATGCACATCAACACAAATACTCATTATGTCTTTCTCATACTTTCTCAGAAAAATATCTACACTGGCATGTTTGCGCATATATCAAGATGCAATAGTTTACAGACTGTTCCCCTGTTCTAAAATCAAACCTGAGTCCTGTTGTTTAATCAACATGAGTGTCAAAATGTAATAACTTCCATTTATTTAGTTTATGTATTTGTCAATGATGTTTAATAATATATAAAGGATGCTCTTCAAATAGTAGCTCAACAGTCATATTTTGACACTGTGGAAGTGTACTGAAAAGCCCCCTCTGCAGTCAGTATGACAGGGTATTTCCACCATGCATCAAGTATTTGCTATATGGGAATCATCAGCACCAGATGGTGTGGAAAATAAAGACTTTTCCCAGGTTTGTTTAAAAAAAAAAAAAAAAAGGAAAGGAAAGAAAAAAGGCACTAAGCATTTATTCCATGTATGTTCTGAAACCCAGTATTATCATCAGGGCTAAAAATGCTTTCTGAATCACAACAGACGTGAATAACTGAGCTTCATTATGGTTGTGTGCATTAAGGCTAGCTATTGACAACACACCAATCCTAACACTTCAGCCATATCACTTCATGACAATAAAAGGAAACAAATGAGATGCACAGCCCAGCATGCCTGAGGTGGGGTTACTCAATACATTCACTTGTCCTTCAGCTATGAAAATAGCAGTATAATCTTGCAACCAATCCCATATAATCATCTTGTCAAAGATATATTTTAGTAGTAAAAATGAAATCGCTCGTGCTAGGTTGAGTCCCATTACCATGGTAAATCTGGCCTGTTTAGAAGCAGTGATGGTAGTATTCTACCAACAAGCTTAGGTTGTTGCTATTTTTGAGCTTTTTTCACCACACACTCTTTTTTTTTTTTTAATATAACCATGATCACATGGTGATTGGATAAACAAGCTGACAAGTTACTAGCCTGATCATTTTTGTGGACACTCGCAACCTGGAAAGGAAGTGCCCTCATTTGGATCAGCTGCATTGAAAACTAAAGAGAAGAGCCATGAATCTTCTGCTGAATAGCCTACCTTGCCTTATTGAACTCATTCTGCCAGAGAAAACCTTATTTGCTGTCCACTCAAAAAAATAACTCTCAGAAAGACAGTGAAATTAAGTACTGTGAAAAGCCAGTAACCTTTCTGTTACCCCAGTTACCCCAAGAAACAAAGCTGCACATATTCACTGTATCCCTTATAGACTATGCTAGGGTAATTAATTAGCATGCATATAAAATGTCAAAGGAAAATGAGAAATTTTCAAAATGCATGAACAAAACATTCTTCTGAAGAAATCATTATGTGTCTCAATTCTTCTCAAGCAAGGAACATGCCTTTTCATTTTCCCTGAGTGAAAAAATTCAGCAGCAACAGGAAAATACATACAGCTCTTGAAGAATGATTGCCAATTGCATTCAATCACTGACATGATAAAGAGGCTGCTGGTAGAAGATGGTTAATAAAGAAACCCAAAATAAGCATCTAGCAACTAATGCAAGAAACAGAATGTCTCTGCTATGATGCAGTGACACAAAGCAGGTAGAGTACTGAAATGACGGAGAGCCCTTCTTCATCCACAGAAGTGCATTGGGTAACTCGGTGATCCCTGGTTAAGTCAACCAGAGTCAATGCTGGCACCAGAGCACATTATAAACCTCATGCAAGTCAGCAAAACCAAGACAGGTTGCAGGCCGAGATGAACTGGCTCTCTCGACAACAGGGCTGGCTCAGCCTCGGCTTGTCAGAAAAGATGCCCAGTGTGTGCTCATTGCTGTGCTGACTGGCACTGGTCTCTTGTCCGATCAGCACGGCAATCCACCTTCACCATCTACAACTCAGCTGCTTTTTCTGTACAAGTTGCAAATCTGGAATCAGCTTATGGCTGCAGTCGAAGAGAGGTCAGTTACAAGGAGGTGGCTAAGATGCAAGAAAAACCACGTCATTGCTGTTTCTCTGAAACACACGATATCATACCATGCTTTACTTCACGCTCCCCTACACTGATATCATCAGGAAAATACCTGCCATATAATTGTCTTAAAAGTGTCAGCTGAATATGGGCATATACTATAATTATTTAGGTCATGTGAGCAGATGGAGGCTTGCACTAACAAGGTCTTAGGAGTCCACTAAAGAAAAACTAGATGTTAAGTTTACCAAGCTGTTTGATATTTGTTAGCATTGGGAGGAAAAAAAAAAAGTTTTACTGAAAATGCATTTACATTTGGGCTGCTGAAGAGGAATAGAGCTTCCCTACAAGTACCTTACTGCAGGGGGTATTATACCGGGATTCTGCAGGAGAGCTGTATGTTTGCAAGAATTTCACTTTTCTGCAGCAGTCAGTAGATTTTTATTAGAAGTTAAGATTTTGGTTTCATTCTTTTTCCAGCATTTATAGGGAGTATGCTTGCAGGGGGACCACATCGTGGATAAATGGGTTCTCTAACAGTCTTGTAAAAAAATATAGCAAGCAATACTCAGACTCTCTGGGAAGTAAACTGCTTCAGAGCTGTGCTGTTTACTGTGCTATGTGATGGAGCTTTTCTGTCCGTCAGGGTACTTCTAATGCCCGTGTGGAACATTAAGGCTTCAAAGCTGAGCATAATAGGAGAAACAGCAGAAAGATACCACCACAACACTGAAAGGCAAAAGATCTCACTAGTCTGGCAATTAGCATTCTCATATGCTAAGAGAAAGTATATACAATGCAAATGCAAGTGAGAGGTATACTTACACAGGTAGTTTCGCAATTATAAAATCTACCTATGAGAGTGTATATGCAACGTTTGCGTAAATTACACAGCCATTTAGGCACGTGTATGCAGCTGTTCATGAGCTCAAGTACATCATTCTTCTTAAAACACACTATATACCATATCCAGAACTGCTGTTCCAGAAACAAGGGTTGTACAGAGAAACATTAATTGAAAGAGGTTTCAAAGTGTACATAAGCTCTTTAATGCAGAGTATTTCATCTTCTACTTATCCATACATAGCAAGCAAGTTTGTTTTTTTTTTTTAGGGTGGCAACATAATACAGCAGAAGTAATTTGAAACAAAGTGTAAAGCACTAATCAACTGTGAAATCTCCCATCATACACTGAATTGAACAGCAATGGAATATTGGCTTCATTGTAGTTACAATTCCAACAAGGTTAAACATTTATTCTACCCACTGACTTAAATAAAAATGCCTTGTTCTCTACTGAAGCAATGTGTAAGGAATCAATCTTACCTTCCTGAAGTGCCTTGCTAATGCTGCAAGAGATAAGAAACAAACAACCCCCCCCCACACACACACGCTCTGAATTCCACTTGAAACTGGTAGTTTTTCTATAAAAATGTGGTCCAATGCAATGATGCCTAACCTTTACTGACACTATCCCAGGCCCTCCTTGACACGCAGTGCCCCCCTAAGCACTGAGGGAAGCCTAAGCATCCAGAGATCTGCTGTTCAGCAATAGGAATAAAGTAACCATCCTCGACCTCGCAGAGCCCGGTTCCCTATGGAAATGCATCTTGCAATTGATTGCAAACTCTAATTGAGGGCTCGCCTGAAATTGAGATATTCTCAACATGCCTCTCCTTGCTGGAGTCCCTGATGTCTACTAATGCATCTGCCACTACAGGCTGGGCAGGGGGAGAAGGGGGAGAATTTGCTATGAGAGGCTCTTTCTTCTCCTTGCTGACAGAATCTTTGCGCAGACAGTGGGAGCCAGGGAAGCGCACTGAAGTGCAGCAGGTTGGGGTGGAGGAAGATGAGGAAAGGGAGGGAGCACAGGACCTCTTGCTCCAAGATGGGGTCCAGGGTTTTGGGGAGGAGGGCTGAATCTGGCCGATACAATATCAGGGCTGTTGGCTTCGCTGGAGCTCTCGGTATTTTGACTAGAATAGGCAACACATTGTGACAGGAGTTACAAGTACAAGGACTTGGGGACGCGTATATGAGGGATGTGAGGGAAGACAAGCTACCACAGCAAAATGAAGGGAGATGACAGTATAAAAAGTCTGAGAAACTTCAGAGGAATAAAACATACATAGGCAATGGCCAAAAATACAGTGTCACATAAAGAAAACAGCCAGCGTTGCCAGCCCAGCTCTATCCTTTAAATCACTTCCACCACATTCAATTGCTCTGACAGATGCAACCCAAGGACCTAGCTGGATTATCTAAAACCAACAGAGTACTTGGTGAAGGCCATACGCGTACAAGAACAAACAAAATAATCTGACATTATTTCTACTGAAGCACTGTTCTTATCTCCTCTCTAAGCGAAAACAAAGATTTCCTAAGAGGACATAAAGAAAATGAGCTGAAACTACATATACTCACTCCTTGTGGGGAAAAAAAAAGGGAAACAAAGATGTTCTTTTATCTTTTTCCCCAAAAGACATATGGAAAAAAGTTATAGGGCAGGTTGGGTGAAAAAGCAAGATACAGCATGAGGCATATTTAATCTACTTAGTTTATTCTTTTTAAGAAATACATTATTGATTCTTGGTTTGTGTATGTTATTCACACTGTGGATTTTTTTTTCATTCTTGCCTCAGGCAGTGATAAGCCATGCTAAAGGGTCACACAGACCAGCAGCTATTGTATTCAGGAAATCTACAACAGCTCAAAACTGAAATATTTCCAGATAATCTGGAGTTCAAAAATGCCAGTACATTTTGGAGGAACAGAGAGGGGGTTGCACTTTATTTTTGATGCTTAATGGCTTCAGTTCTTCACTGTACAGTAGGGCACTCCATACTACTTCAACACCCACCAAGTGAATGCTGCTAAAACAAGTGCTTGTGCAGGATGTTTGACTTGACACATCATTGCACTATCTCAACATTTTATGCATTAATTTTTTTAAGAGGAAGCATTTTTTCCTCCTTGCCTAGATGCTGCTTCATTTCTGTATAAGTCATTTGCCTGGCAAGAGGTAAGCTCCATCTGAAAATACATATCCTTCTTTTTATGCAGCAAGGGTCACAGTGCGCCTTATTTGATTTTATGCTACTGTATGTATCAGCAACCAGCCAATCTACTCTAGATTCATAACTTCATTTCAGGCTGTATTGCAGCAACTTTGTGAACAAAAATTACATGAAAGCCACCAGCAGCTATTCAAACTTCCTCCCAATGCTGAACTGAAAACTTTTTTTGCTTGTTCTGTTACCTGAGATCACAGTAACATACACAAAAGGGGAAACGTGATTAGAAAGAGTTTTAGGGACTGGATTAATGGGAAAACTGGTTCAAAGCAAGGATAAGGAAAACTTGAAATTTAAAACTCTGATTTCGGCAAACGTGACTGCTTGCAACTGTGCATCTCACTTCCGACGCTCTTAGCAAGTCCTCATGTGCTGAAGAGTATAGAACAAACAATTAATGGGTAAAATACAAAAATATCGTAATCTCTTGGAAAACCTTGACTCTTCTTCCACCTTCTTTCTGGTTTTAAGGACTCATTCACTTGCATGCTAATTATATCCACCTGCGTTAGCACCCCCTTATTGCAACACTTCTCTTGACTGACAATCAGCCCCTAGCATCAGTTGCCTTTTAAACCCAACAACACTAGTTGATCAACAAAATATCCCAGATTTCATCAGGTTCTTCAGTGTATCAAAAGATCACATCATTAATTGTCAAACAGCTATTTTTTAAAAATATGATTTCTGCTAATATCTCTAATTTGCGTTTCACTCACAATTACGCATTTACTGAGTCTTGCATACTTCAATCAAAAAGGAAATTAAATAACTAGTTAATGGCACTTCCAATCCCACAAATTCAAATCCAGTTTGGTCTTGATATGAACTTTCGGTCTTATTAACACTTGTTTTAAATAGCATTTTCAGCATGTATTCTGACAAGTTGTCAGTGTGATTTTTTTTTTTTTTTTTTAAATTATACAAACGTGTTCTGCTTTAGCAGGTAATAGAAATTCCTGATGTTTAGAAATGTTTAACAAACATCAACATTTCTGATTAGACCATTGGTAAATCTGGCTTTAAAGTAAAGAGATTTCATTTTGCGAGAGGCCATTCTTCAGGGGAAAAAACCCCAAACAAACATGTTTTCCATGTCATTTTGAACAATACTCGGATTGATACAGGAGAAAGCCAATGCAAATTACAATTACTGTAGTCAGAAGCAACGCCCATATTTGAAAAGGAGCCTATGCTACGGTTGGTTAGATCAAGCAGTGAAGGATATGGAAGACTAAGAAATTTCTTTTGTCCAACAACCCAGTACAAATAAGAAGCTGATCTGGACAATTTAAATGTAGATTTCTTACCACCTGTCAGACAAGTGAGATTTAAAGACCTCCACTTAAAAAACTAGGAATCTCCAACCTGAGTCTTTAAGTGAAAATTGACCTCCCACCTCAATTTCCTTGTAAATGTGGCCATGTGCAGCAAAAGGGGTGGTTTATTCCAGCACTTTATTAAATTTAGCTTGTGTGTACGCTCAGCACGAGATGACCCATGCTATGCCTGGGGAAAGTGACACTTTTGAGGCAGATCTCCACACTCCACGTCGCAGCCAAACACGACTAATCCTCTTGGAAACACAACATCCCAGGTAGATTAGCAGCAGGCGTACAGAAGAGCATTTAAACTTATTGGACGGAAAAATGTCATTGATTATTAAGCAATGAAGCAAACTAGGGGAAATAAGGGATCTTTAATTAGGGAAAATTTAAAAAGAAGGTGGGTCAGTTCAAAAGAGCTTTTTACATAATCGAAACCGAATGTGTTAAGAGTCAAGCTTACAGAGCAGCTTTAGCTAGTGTGATTTCCATTAATTTTATCAGATCAAAGGGTCCTCTCTATATATACAATTACATTCGAGATAGCTTGCATTAACACGACAGCTGCACATCTCCAGATTTTGAAAAATACTACTGCAATATTGAGTTGGGCCAGGATTATTTCAGCAAATTATCTAGTCTTCCTCACATCTCTGGGGACAGAAACCAGTAAAACACACCCCAAAACTGCATGGAGGAGGGAAAATTATCACTGTATGGGACAAAACCTAGAGAAGTCAGGGCAATTCAGGCAGATTTATAGAGGTTTTACCTCAGCTCTTCTCACAGGAGGGGGAAAAGAGCCTCTCCCAGCTCTATGCCTTAAAACTGAAAAAGGCATTTCACAAACTCTCCTCCTCCCACTGCAGCGATCACAGACAAGATGGCAAAGAACGTGTCTAAATTAAAATAAAACTCCATAATATTTCCTGGTCTCTGGCTAACCTTTTGCTCTTGTATTGTGTGCAGGCGTCGAGGCGCTGACAGCAGCGGGGCTGCGGGGCCCCTGTGAGGAGAATCCAGGGCTGTCCCGTGCGGGGTGCAGCCGGTTCCAGCCGGCTCCAGCAGCCCTACCATAGGGCACAGCCCAGACCCTCCACAAAGTCAGCGGCGCCTCAGGGGAAGCCGGTTTAAGAAAGGGACAAAACAGCGTCCAGCAGTGAGGGGAAAAAAAAAATAAATGCGAGAAACAGCTCCGCAAGCTCCTCTTGCAGGAAGGGGTGGAGGATTTGGGGGTGAGGGGGTGACGTTGAGCCTGGGAAAGAAGGGGTGCAGGGAAGGCCTTTGTCTCTCACTATCCAAACCTATTTTTAACTGGCAATAAATTAAATTAATTTTCCCCAAGTCAAGCCTGTTTTGCCCATGATGGTACTTGGCAAGTGATCTCCCTGTCTTTATCTCGATCCACAAGCTTTTTAATCTTATTTTCCCCCCTGTCCTGCTGAGGAGGAGGAGTGAGAGAGTGGCTGGGTGGGCATCTGGCAGCCAAGGTCAAGCCACCGCACTACCACAGACTTCTCTGTCATAAAATTTTCTAACTATTCTATTTTTCTTTAACCAAAACGCACAATTTGAAAGCCTCCAAAATGAAGTCACAATAACATGCAGAAAAACTATAAATAAGACAGAGAATGGAAAATTAAGGCACAAGAGTACTTATGCTGGTGAGACCAGCGTAAGAATTTGTTCAAAGTATTTTTGTGGGGGTGGGGGAGCAATTCTAGTTAGACTTTTCTGGTTAGATTTACAAAACTAACAGACTGTCAATTCTACAAGAAACAAGGTTGATTTTCATAAAGCAATTGCTAAAGGACGGACCTCCACAGCAAAGCAAGAAAACTCACAGTACTGATGAGTCAAAACCAATGAGGTCAATACCTATGCTTATTTGAATTATACATATTTATAGATGAGCTTTGCAAAATAATCTCGTGCAGCTTGATGCTTATGCAAATAAAAGCTCCGGAACTTATAGTAACTACCTGGAGCCAGGAGAAGAATAACGGACTGAAAGTTTGTAGGGTTATGCCACTGAAAGTCTGAACATTACTACTTAAAATTATTTCAAAAAGCAAACAAAGGTGTAGTCGCTATCTAAAATAGTTAAGAATAAATAAAAATAAATTACACTAACCACTGTAACAGATACTACTCAAGCCATGTTAAAACCACCATATGGCCAGCACTCAGTATAACTTAAAAGTATCCTAGGAATAGAGGAAAAAAAAGTGGTGGACATCCGAACAAGAGAAGGAACTCCAAAATTCAGAACGGTCAAAGAAGGAGGATTTGTATTCCTTAAAAAATAGGACATTACAATTAAACCTCTTAGACACAAAAGAATTTGAACAAACAGAAAGACTAATTGCTGCAAGGTATCTGAGTTCATGCAAACACCAAAAGAAGGGAAATGAACTCAAATTAAGAAACCCCCTCTGCAACAGGAATTGAGGAAGAATTTCTCTATACAGATTGAAAGAGCAGGAAGGGGAAAAAAAATGCTAAGGATAGCAGTCAGACTAGCTTATGCAAACAGTTTCAAAACTAGTTAGAACACTATTTGAAGAAAGAGCTAGTGTGCAATAATAGTGCTAAGTCAAAGGAGGAAATGATGCATGTGTGAGCTTCTGGGACATTTCTTGTGCTGAAATTTTAATATGGAACTTGTTTCCTATCAGTTCCTATCAGATTCCACATAAACCTTTCTCATGTTCTGTGTATGTAAGAGTGGGATAATACCACTTTCAGGTACACACTGAAAATAACGTGATTCAAAAGGATTGAGGTACTTCTGAAAATTCAGTAAAGAAATGAAAAAAGTCCACACGCTAGTTTCAACAAAGCAAGTTCAGAGAGTGGCAAGATATCACCTGCTAAATCCAGTTTTAACAAGTGAAGATGCTACTGCCTCAAGAAATTCATCTCTGTCCCCCAGGAGTTACTCCACGCTCAGACCTGCTGGCTGAAATGTTTGTGCGAACATCCTTTGCTTTTGTCCAAACCAAGTGGGATGGGTTAGCTTCCATGTAGGGTTTTTTTTCCAGCCACGCTCCTTGGGACTGAAACAGATGAGCAAGCAGTCACGCAAGCAGGCAGACTGACAGACCTGAGGAGGCTGTGACTCCTGGCATGGGGCGGCTGAGGGAACCGGCGGAGTGAGCCATTGGAGGCCAGGCACCCCCACAGCAGGTGGAACTGGGGTAGCTAAATAGCGCTTAGATAAGATTGCATGGCTGTTTTGTTGGTGGTGGCTTTGCTTTTTTTTTTTTAAAGCAAAGTATCTTTTAAATAACTGCATCCAATGCGTATTAATGTGATGATACTGTCTTAAGCGCTGAAAATTATAGACAGATAATTCAGGATTGGATTGAAGCACGTGATTACCTCCTAGTGTTTACTAAGTGGATATTTAGATTTGTTGTGAAGGAACAGGAAGAGAGTTTCATTATCAGTTCTGACATTTTAGGGGAAGAGAGGAGCCTTATAATTTAGGGATCCACAGACATTAGCAGGCAGTGGCAAAAACAAGCAATAAATACAGAGTAACCTAAATAGCAGGGATCATACATTAAAAGTTACAAAATTAAGACTACAGATGAAGTTAAGGCAGAACCATTTTGTTTAGTAAGTAGAAAACCAGTGAAATATGTTGACAGTAAGAGTCATAAAAACAAATAATAAAAATAAGTAGATTAAAAAAAATTGTGGAGGTAAGAGAAAACTTAAGACACCAAGAATGATAAAATGTGGAGCCAAGGCTGAAATATAATCAGTGCAAATATCAAGGTGACCTCTTCCTAGCTGGAAGCTTTGATACTGTGAAACTTCAATAATTTGTGAAAATTGGTCTATTAAGTAAACATAATTCATTATCCAATGTAATTTTTTTAAAAGTAGATAATTTCTGGAAATCATATGTAATTTAAACATAATAAATGTTTATGAACTGCAATTCTATGTTTTATTAGCATAAGTGCTGATGGAGAAACATTTCTATCTATTCCTTTTCAGAAAGTGTTCAGCATAGTTAAGGTCAGCATAAATGCCAAGTAATCAACATGGGAAACTGAGAAGAAGGTCAACCCCTAGGAAAAGAAATCTTGAAAACATGAAATGAGCTAAGGAAGGATTTGGAATTTAATTCTTCACCATCAAATCCATGAAATTCCACAACTAGAACACCACTTACTGCCCTTGGTGAGACAATTTTGAATATGCTGGCATTATTAAAGAAATTCAATAGTAGAGCAGTTAAATATTTCCATGCCACTTGTGCACAATTTTGAAAAACATCAACTGAAAATATACATGGGGAGTTGATAAAACCTTGTGTATGCACATAAATTAAACAGCTAAAGATTCTTGTACATTCAGTTTGTCAGTTGTACATTCCCCACTTCTTGGTTGCCAAGCATGCTAAATACAATCGCTGCTTCTGATTACCTATATTCAATGAAATGGTGAAAACTCATTAATCAGGCCACACAATAGCAAGACTGGTATAAGGTTCCACAACCTGAAATCCTCATTAGGAATGACACGGAAGCATTGCCAATATGCACCCTCATTATCTGCATCATGGCTGACAGCTTCAATTAGAAGGGAGCTTTGAATCTCACATCTTCTTTTGTGAAGAGCCTACTATATACATCAGTAAACTATTGCTTTACTGAAAACTAGTAAATTATAACTTATGAAGTTGACAGCAAAATAAAATAGAAGATTCCTAGAGCACTGACCAGCATGGTCAGCACATAAGTAGCATCACTGTTTTCTTCTATATGGTATTTAGTACTGTGGAAAATGCAGCAACTTTTCCTTTCTTTCTCACTTTGGGAACGAGGCTTTATTTTTCTAAAAGGGAGAAAAATCATCTTCTCTTAATTAAGCAACGCCTGTTTAGCAACTGAATTGTTCTTTTCTCTCATTCCTAAAGCCAGAAAAAAAACCCAAACAGAAGACTACAATCAGCTAGCAAATATAGCTCAAAATGTTGTTGGCCTTACAGCAGTAATGTTCCTAATGGCACTCAGGGAAAAAAAAAAAAAAAAAAAAAAAAAAAGAACATTCTGGACTCATAATGGTCTGCTATATTGTGTTTATTAGCTACAACAAAAAGAACGGTTAAAAACCTATCAGTGGCATAATGTTTAGCACCTATTATGGACACAAGTATAACCACCTTATGGTAATTAAAGGCATAAGAAAATGATTAATGTTCTGAGGCCATAAAACTGCATCAGTTGAAAAGCTATTATGATTGCACTGTCTACAGCTCACAGCCTACACTGGGCAATTTACGCTGATATGCATTCTGCATAAAACTGATACTCATTTTTCCAACATTGGATAATGAACTCGTACATAAAGCTTAAACTACGCACCACACACTGGTCACCGCTGGAACAGTCGATTTACTCTTATCCTAAGGATGCAACTATTTTTTTTTTAAATATTAGGTTCTAGATCTTCCTATTCTCTATTTTTCTCATCATAATACCCAACAGTTCACACTGTCATCTTCTCCATTTTAGAAATACACTTCTGGTCATAAGAACTGAGAAACAGGAAAACGGATACAGAAAACATGCTACCTGGCTGCCAGCTGGAACAATGTGCTGACATTTACACCGGCTCTTATTTAGCTGAGGGATGTCTGAACCAGGCCCTGCCCAGGCAGGGTCAGCATAACATTATTCACATTGAACAGTACCTTGCTCAGCAAGTGGCCTGTAAGTGCTACTCAATTTGACTAAGCAAACCAGAATTTGGTTTTTGACAGAACAAGTCACAATGTGTGATGAAAGATGGTATTTTCCATATGGGATACTTCCAACGCCTTGAAAGTGAAAGTTTAATGTTCTTATTCCAGAGAGAAATGAAAATAGAAGGGGACAGAAAGTCTTCCACTGCCACAGCATCACATACAGTAAATTATTACCCTATAAATGGTATTATACATTATTTCTGTTAAAGGGTTCTTTCAAACGTCACAGAGAGAAGGGAAAGAGGGAAAAAAGTGATATGCTGCATTGTCTAAAACTAAATTGGAAAATGATAGATACAGTTTATCATCTAGTAATATATAGGAAAACAAGCACTCCACTCTCTCGTATATAAGTAATATATTGAAAGGAATAAAAAGAGACACACAAACCATTTACAAATGAGACTTTAAAGTAATGTTCTTTCCAAGGGGCTAGATACTCTTTCAAGAAAAAGTAAGATAACAAAGTCTTCTCTGTCCGAAATAAACATTATAAGAAAGGTCCAGTACATTGGACCAGATTTCTCCTCTGCTGAAGTCAATGAAGTTAGAGTCAAAGCAAATAGGGTCAATTACAAAAAGCTAGATCTATTCCTCTAAATGCAATAGAATATTTCATAGCTAGTGGAAACCACTATAGCTTCTCTGAAACCAAGGTATATTGACTTACTCCGGTTTGAATTTAGATCTGTTTCCATTTTAGTTACCAGATGAAAACCTAAAATCATAGCCTTAGATAGTATAAAGAACATTATTATGAGTTGGTCGGCTAAAATAGGGTCTCATATTCCAAATATAACCCTAGAAGCCACACACATGCTGCACCATTCCAAGAAGTACATAAGAAGAAAGGTAACTAAAACATCTACCAAAAGATCTCAACTTTTTTCCATAGCTGACAGAGTAAATTAGTTCTTCAGGCTGCTGTTTTTTCCTTTCCATCTAGAACCACCCTAGGTCCTATTCCCTGGGACAATTTCACAGACTACTTATCGTCGCTTAGACCTCCTAGCAATAATTGTTGCTGTGACAGGCTTCTTGTGCAGTAGCCATAACACATCCACCCAAACCAAGGAGCCATTTCGGTTTCTGTGGTGCCAGACAAAATCAAAATCACTCCTCACAACATAATTTAGGTTGCACTCTCTCCAGGGATCTTGTAAGCCACCACACAGTGACTCGTCCTCCTCAGGACTAATCCAGGTGATCCCCATCCCGCAGCAGTGATCGATGAGGTGCCAGGTGGCACTCAATAACCTTTATCACACCCGCCAAACCCTAGCACCAAGAGTGAACAGTTTGTTTATGGGTGGTGCTGGTGACAGGCACACCAAACAAGTCCCCTCGTTCAGTCTAACGGGGTGAATTGAAAGATTAGTCTGTCACGCCAGCATGAGGCCTCATTTTTCTTCTGTGCTACATAGGTCGCCCCCTTCCCGCAGCCTGTATTTGATTGTGATTAATTTGTCAAGGCTGGCTATAGCATGGAAATGAAGAAATGGATTGCCAATTACAGTTAGTCTTCTCACAGAATACCCCTCAAACCGGTGCTATTCTGCAGTAGTGACAGCTCCGAAATAAACTGAACGCAGCTCTATTGAGCAGAAACCTCACCCAAAGCGTATTTTAAAGCAGAAGGTGACTTCCCCCCCCCCCCCGCCTCTAACCAGCTCTTCAGTAAATGGTTGACTTCTATCCTGCCTGCCTGGCAGGTACACAAAAAGGCAATCCACATTTATTTTCGTAGTCACCTTGTTAAGGCGTACTGAACTTCTGACTTAACACTCTTCAACAAGGTGCACGTTTGTTTCTGAACGTCTCACCCTGAGTAAGCCTGAAGGGGAATTTAATATGTATACCATTACTGCTAAGTAAACAAAACCAGCAACAATTCTGCTCTGTACAGAAGCTCTTAAAAGCATTCAAACTTTCTCCTGAACAGTATTCACAGAAAGGTAAATTTTGACTCTTGCTGCGTTTCCTCTGCAGTAAACCTCATGTTCTCACAAGCTGTTTAGTGTTTCATTGATACAGACAACTAGCTTAAGTCGAATAACCAGATTCTGATAGATTAACGAAATAGGAAACAATTCCACATGACCTGATTTTTTATTAATAATTATTAATATGGAATTTGAGAAATAATGTCTCAATCCCAACAATGCATGCATGCAACTCATTTTATGCACTGACACAACCACCAGCAAATTACTCAAGTTGCATAAATTCAAAGCACGGGTACAAATCTAACTTTCTATTCCCTTAGAAATTCAGTTTTAAAAAAAACCCCTTTCCCTCAAGAAAATTCAGACTACTGTAATACATGTTTTCTTCCATTGTTGTAATTCACTGTATTTTATACTATTGTCTTGGGTATCATCTTCAGACAGAAGAAAGGTGAATGTGTTTCTAACAGTCAGAGGCACACAATGGCTTTAAACACGTTCTGAAGACAAAAAGGTACAACTCTTTTCCAGGCCCCAAAGTGGTCTTCCATTAACAACACCACCACCAAGATCTGCAGTGTGCAGAACTGCAGAATATGTCTCATAAACAGGATCCTGGCTTAGAAACAGGATTAGTCATTCATTACACTGAACCATCCGACTTTGCTATTCTTCTTCTGCCTCAGCAGCAGTTGCCCTTTCCAATGATATATGGTAGCATTGCTATCTAACAAAGATGCAGAAAAAAGGACAACACAGCGAATGACCCTTGGAGGCAGAGACACCTTTAAATTGCCTTTTAGGGACTTCGATGAGACTCAGAATAGCAAGCCTAGTCTGTTGATCTTTTCTTTCGTTTCAGGAGAAAGAGAAAGTATGTGCCCTAACAGCAATACATTTTTACCTTTCACAGGCTACCTAAAAGCACCAATATTCTCACACATACTTCTTCCACGCTTCTTGAAGTGACCTTCAGACACCGAACATATGAAAGAGATGATCTTGGTAACGTAAATTTATGTATATTGTGACTTTCTGTATTTGTACTGGAGTAGTATTTAGGGTCTCCAACACTGACTACGCCCATTTAGATAGGTATTGCATAAATACACAGTAAGAGACTATGTCTGCTACAGAGAACAAAAAATAGGACAAATAAGGGGCAGGTCCACAATATTCTGTGGCCAGACCTATCACTGTGTACTAGAAATAAGGAAAGAATGAGAGAGCGCGCTGTTTTCCTAAGGCATTTACTGTCTAATGCAATCACGGAAGTTCAAAAAGATACAGTTAATACCTTTGTGGTAAAACTAATTGATATACGTCACACCACAAATGTTATTCCTAGTCAACTTTAGTGTCTCAGGGCTTTTAAAAGCTACTTAAGCACACAAGAGCACAGACCAGTATGACTCTTCTGTTCTCACAGAATAAGTTTTAAGCTGTGAGTGGGATTCAATATTAACTGAATACACTTAACAGCTTTCATTTGTAAGCGTCAGATAAAACAATTGTACAGTATTAAAATGATTGTGGGTGACGATCTAGGACCAAAAATCTTACCCTAGGCACTTTTTTAGATCTTTTTCTAGCTGCTAAAGTATAGAGAATTTGTGTTCTATGACTAAGATTACATACAAGACTAGTTACTAGCTGCTAAAGTATAGAGAATTTGTGTTGTATGACTAAGATTACCGTGCCACAGCGCACGGGTAAATGACATCGCTGCTAATACGACACACATCAGCTCTAGTGCAAGTTTTCAAACCCAGGAGTAGTTTCACAGCTGTCAAGATGACACCTATTCTTCTTTAACTAGATTAATTTTATATTAAGTTCCTCCTTTCAAGGAAGCTCAGTTGCATCGTGAAATTTGACTGAAACCATTAAACTAGCTGTCTGTCCTTTTACAATGTGTTTAAAACTCAGACTAACATACTTCACCTACAACATTTTCTGTAGAAATGGGGAAGGCATGAAAAAGATGTTCTTATAATTACTAAGTTGTCACACTACATTTAATCATGAATATCGTTAAGAGACACCCACAAGAACACAATGTTCTCCTTTTGCAAATAAAACCTGCTTTGCTATAGCACCTGATGAGATCTCACCAAGGAATCTGAAGTAATGGTGTGATTCCCCGATATCAGTGAAGAAAACATCTAAGCAGCTTGGAATCACAGAAAAACCTAGGTTGGAAGGGCCATGGCACCTCTGGAGGTCATCTGGCCCAACCTTCTGCTCAAAGCAGGAACAATTTCAAACTTGAATAAGGTTAGTCACGGCCTCAGAGAACATCTTTGTCTTTGCTTCTGAATGCTGACTTCTCCAGATGAAAAATAAATGTAGAGAAGTAGTCATGAATAGCAGTATACACACTTAACTCGTTGATTTAATCATCTGATTTAGTTATCTGAATAGGTATCCAAAAGATTATACTAGTTGATAGTAGCCTCTTGACTCGTCAAGACAGTAATTTTTAAGTGATCTTGGGCCAGTTCATTCCTTTATATACATTTAAAGCTAAATAAAGTGAAACTGCATATTTTGAACTTGGGCATCCTTCTGCTGCTGGATTCTTCCGCGATGCTGTGGTATGTTCTACCCATGCCAAAGCAAACAGTGGAATTCACTAACAGATTGGGCTCCAAGTTTAGTTTTAGAGACATGCTCTTTTCTGGGGGGAAGGGACAAGATTACATCAAAGCAAAATTTTGGATAGCGATAATTGGGCCTTTTACCAAGAAGTAATTTATACTTTGTGTATCATATGAATTTAGTGTCTCCAGGACAAGGTCCATATATCTTTATTTTCTTTCTTAAATTCATTTCTTAACAAATTAGCTTCAAAGAACTTTAGCTTTTCCTGATTGTAAAGCCATAGAACAAACACATAAGATTATCTTGTTGACATCAGCCAGGAAAATTTAGAAAAGGGAATTAAGTGATGCTGTTGGTATATAACAATACAGAGTTTTAACTTTCATCATGGTAATTGAGACATTTTTAATTCTTAGAGTGGAAAACCACAAATACCAAAACAAACTTTATATCTGACCAGCTGAAGCCCTGTTTGTGATATCAGCAATATGTTTTCTGAATACCAGAGATCTTTTCCAACTCTTATGCTTTGCAGAATAGTTTGCCTGGGGAAAAAAAAAATAATACAAAAAGTGAAAGGAAAAAGGGGAAAAGCACCCAAAGTGCAATGTGTTTTTGATGCCTTTGGAGATGTTACTGGCTTTTCTTCAACAGTCTGCAGGTATCTATATAGCTCATTGCAAAAGCAGCTAGACGTGAGCCATGTTAGGAGCTTCAAGATGTAAGCCACTATGAAATAAGAGCAAGAGAGCACACAAACAATTGTTTCTTGCAGAGTAGAACCAAGACAGTGAGGTTAGAGAGTGTGGGCAGAAGTTGCAAGATTGAAGGGAGCAATTAATATATGCAAATACAAACTCAGAGCAGTGAGCCTAACAAAGGAGCCAGGCTTTCCAGACTTTAAAAAAGCCTGACGTTCTTCATGCTTCTGCTGATTTTAAAAGAAAGAAGTAACTACATAGACTCTCTATCTCTTCCTAAAAAGAAAAGGGAAAAGACAAAAAGCGAGGCCATGAGGCAACTGAGTATTCAGTGTTCAACAGTCTAAGCTTTCGAAGAGAAATTTTTAAGGACAGTCACTAAACACCATTTTAATGAAGGACAGGATTTGTACTCTAGTATTCAGGGGAAATGCTGTAAGTTTGACCAGTCAGCAAGAACTTCAGAATAGATAAAATTCTAGATAGCCTAACTACAATATCCATAAAATGCCAATTTCCACTGAAAAAGAGAGCTTATTAAGTCTCTGTCTGGAACCAAGTTTGAACTTCTCCTTGCTAAATGTGTCATATGAATGTTAATTTTAGACTGTTGAGAGCTCATTGATTTACACTTTCCAATAATAATTTTTTTAGTATTTAAAATACAGGAAGAGACCAATTAGTATCATGGATGCTACACTGTCTGAAATAAGAACACTGTTAAATAATGCATGCAACAAATTTTTATACAAGTAGTAATTAGATTTCTAGGATTACTTGAATATTATAATAGTAATTTCATAGCTGTTACTATTACTAATTTTAGTAATAATCTCAATTAACTGGTGATCAGTCCCAAAAGAAGCATCAAAAAATGAGTTATCACATATCTTCATTTTCTCTAAAATATTACATTACAAATTACATTACATTACAAATTACGGAGTAAATAACAAAATGCAATTAACTTCCCAATGAGTTACAAAAAATGACTGTTAAATCCACACAGTAGTGTCAAAAAAGTTGATGCAGTCTGAGTTGAGGGATGAGGAGCTGCTGATCGGGTTAAAAAATTGGCTTAGTTAAGAGACAATCTTCTTAATGGGAACTTTCCTTATGTGACCTACCGGATTTTATTTTCTCCCCCCCGAATTTATATGATAATATCTGTTTTCCTAGGTCACCATAATTGACATCACAATATTCAAATGCTGATGATCACGTACAGCATCAGGCCGTTGTGATGGTTGCAGGGACTCAAAGCACCAGACTGCAGATAAATACAAGCCTGCTTCATGGTTACTTATTATACATTTGCGTATAGTGGGTCTGAAAAATTTGCAGCTAACTCCTTCCTTGGAAAGATGACAGCGCAACCCTTATTAGAATTGCTCGTTAAAGAAATATGTATCTTAGGAATGAAACGCCAACAGAAAATGAGAAGAAACAGATGGGAAAGATGGAAATAGATTGCCTCAACCTTTAGCCCTGTGTCAGGAATTTATTCTGCCTTTGAAAACATTTGGTTTAGTCTTCTGACTCAGATTTTCAGAGGGCTTTTATAATCCTTCAGTAGCGCACCTGTCAGTTAATCCCTTGTTATAATCTATCTTGGATCACCTCACGGGGGGAAGAGCTGATGGATACGCTCCCAGCCCTCTGTGGATTGGCAGGATGAATCGTTCTTTGGATACTGAGGAGGACGCACTGGAGGTCGGGACAGATGTGACACGAGCTGGCACTAGACCAAGGGACCTCTCTCCCCAGATAAAGACAAAGCAGAGCAGAGGATCTGCGATACCTCCCTTGCATCCTGCCTTGAGAATGTATTATATGCTTCTATTTTCTATACACACTGCATACTTTACTCTCTTTTTTTTTTCCTTTCCTTGCTTTCTAATCTTGCTTTTCTGACCCTCCTTTAGCAACACATAATAAATTTAACCTTGCAATGTTTTGCCATGAGCAGGCCAAAAGCTACAAGTAAGCATATGTGGCCTGATTCTAAAAGAAACAAGTCTTACTCCAATGTAATAAAGGTGTTTAAAATGTGGTGAACCTGTGCGTTTCCACTGCCTAAATCACTGCAGACATTCTGCATTTCCATGGCTTTTGGTCTTTTTCTTTCCCTTTCTCTCTCTCTGTGTTTTTAAAAGAAATGCAAAT
This sequence comes from Aptenodytes forsteri, assembly GCF_000699145.1. Classification (NCBI taxonomy): domain Eukaryota; kingdom Metazoa; phylum Chordata; class Aves; order Sphenisciformes; family Spheniscidae; genus Aptenodytes; species Aptenodytes forsteri. Next base: position 5,878,781 of record NW_008795672.1, on the reverse strand, counting down.
ATACATTCACAACAAAACCTAAGAGCTGCCATTATTTTTTCTCAGAAAGGATAGATGATATCATTGTAGCAAAAGTCAAGCTAAGGTAAAATATACAGCTACACTGATGTAGAGACAAAAAGAAATACTAACCAGAGACTTCTCTTAAAGTTTTATCTTTCCCCTCCCTTTCCTTTTTTTTTTTCCCCTCCCTTAAGTTTAAAATAACATTTAAATACTTGCTCATGTTGCCAGAGAGCAGCTTGTGTTGCATAAGTATCTAGGAACAGAAGCCAAACCCTGTATTACTGTAAAATAACAGTAAAAAGGTAACAAATAGGTGTGCACAGACCGTAATATCTTCAACTCCTTCCATGTCTAGTCCACCCCATAATTATCTCTCAACAGAGTATTGTGACAAACATGAAAATTCCTGTCTTCTCATATCCATCTGCAGAGCCTTGTTTTAATTTTGCAGCTCATAAGGTTTGTAGCACCGTATCAGACATCCTTGTTCACTTTGCAGCCTGCAAACACCAGAATTTGTGGATAGCTTCCGAAAGACATGATAATGAGGTGCTCTTCCACAAAATCAACTGAAGAAAGTAGCTTTTTTTTTTTCCCCTCCTCTGGCAGTACCTCAGACATAACAAGATGGTAATTATGGGGAAAGTGGATGTGTAAATGGTGATTCACTGCATATAAGGTGAAAATCTGACACACTACAGCCTAAAATAACACTTTTTACCCTCTGACCTACAGATTTGTCTGTAGATTTGTTTTTATCACTTTTCAATTTTTTTTTAAACAGATAGTAGAATTGCTTTGAAAAAGGGAAAAGAGACAAAATGTAGGAAAATCCCTAAAAATCTAGCTGGCCTATAGAAGAGCCATGATAAGGTTAAGATTGCACTCTCGCTCATGCTTCAGTATTATTCAACAGCTACTGAGGATCTGCCGCCTGATCCTGCAGTACCTCCCCAATGATACGGGAGTGACACAGGTCCTCTGTACTCCTCCTGAAGCAGTTTTGTTTATGAAGCTTCATGCTCTTGATATAAAGGAAAGCATTTATTGCAACAGAAGAGAGTAACCCAGGGATCCATGGGGATATGAGTCTTCACAACCTTTGCTTTCTTAGACTGATTATCAATTTATAAGCACATTAGAGGGGACAGGAATCTCTTAGGAAAAGATAACACCTCTTTTTTTTCCAAAGTGCCTGTGGGTAGAGCCTTACTTGTTTTGCAGTCCTTACAAACATTCAGCATTGGTTGCTTTCTACTTCATTTTTTAAAGATTTAATCCCTCATTTGACACTATCAGACTCCTAAAATAAAGATCCCTCATGAGTGAATTTGTTGCCAGCGCTCTTTAAATAGGAGCACATTAAAATAAAAGTTTTGACTCTTGGCACAGTGCCTTAATGGCAAATAGCCTTCTCGGGGCTTTAACTCATTCAAGCTGGAACATCCACAGTGCTATGGGTGGAGATGGAGCGTCAGGAAAGCGTTTGGGGAGGAAAGGCAGACCTTTCCTCTATCCAACACCCTTCTCATGAAAAGCAATCTGCCCTTAGCCAAAACCTTCAGAAAGAGGCTAGCTTGCTTGCTTGTTTCCTCCCAGTTTCCTTTTTATGGGAGAAAAGGAGTGCTCTGCAGTGATGCAAACAGGAAAGGATTGCTCTCCAGAGAAGCGTGACCACTCTCTCCTAATAACAATAATAGAAAAGGCAAGCAATCTAAGCATTTAGAAGAATTTGGAGCAGAACACAATCCAGATTCTTAAATTGGATACACTCAGTTGATCTCTTGCAAATTTGTCCACTTCCATTTGGAGGTGAAACTCAACATGAGATTCAACAAGGCCAAGTGCCGGGTCCTGCACTTGGGCCACAACAACCCCATGCAGCGCTACAGGCTTGGGGAAGAGTGGCTGGAAAGCTGCCTGGCGGAAAAGGACCTGGGGGTGCTGGTCGACAGCTGGCTGAACATGAGCCGGCAGTGTGCCCAGGCGGCCAAGAAGGCCAATGGCATCCTGGCCTGTATCAGAAATAGTGTGGCCAGCAGGAGCAGGGAAGTGATCGTGCCCCTGTACTCGGCCCTGGTGAGGCCGCACCTCGAATACTGTGTTCAGTTTTGGGCCCCTCACTACAGGAAGGACGTCGAGGTGTTAGAGCGTGTCCAGAGCAGGGCAACGAGGCTGGTGAGGGGTCTGGAGAACAAGTCTTATGAGGAGCGGCTGAGGGAACTGGGGTTGTTTAGCCTGGAGAAAAGGAGGCTGAGGGGAGACCTCATCGCTCTCTACAACTCCCTGAAAGGAGGTTGTAGCGAGGTGGGTGTCGGTCTCTTCTCCCAAGTAACAAGCGATAGGACGAGAGGAAACGGCCTCAAGTTGCGCCAGGGGAGGTTTAGATTGGACATGAGGAAAAATGTCTTTACTGAAAGAGTGGTTAAACATTGGACCAGGCTGCCCAGGGCAGTGGTTGAGTCCCCATCCCTGGAGGTATTTAAAAGATGAGTAGATGAGGCGCTTAGAGACATGGTTTAGTGGGCATGGTGGTGTTGGGTTGACGGTTGGACTCGATGATCCTAGAGGTCTCTTCCAACCTTAATGATTCTATGATTCTATGATTCAGTTCTCAGCCAAGGATTTCTGAAGGGATAGCATTTGTTCGTATGGATCTGAGGTGAGAACTCAAGGCTGTGTGTTCCTTCAATAATATTTTATTGGGATAGTCCAGTGTTAACTGCACAATACATAAAGCAATACTAATCGGCTAGGCCACCAAGAATGAAGCTGATCCACTTGCTTGTCTAGACACTGACTTTATCTAAAGGAATGTGCATGTATAGAGGGGAAAAGCTCAACAAAACCAGAAAGATGAAAGCATAGCTTTGCAGGGTTTGGGTGTACTTTACACCTCAAACACATCACGCAGCATAATTTTAGCACTGCAACTGCTATCAAACATTCTTGAAAATATTGACACCTGAAGCCTGACGCGGGGTTGCCTGTTTAATTACTGTTCTCAGGCTGAGAGTCTGGAAAGAAGGTAAGAATTTTTTTCATTGAGGAATAGAAAGTATTTATTGAAATGTAAACAGTAAAATCAATTAGAGATTGTATTCCCAAAACAAACAAACCAGCCTCAGAAAAACAGAGTATTTTAGCAGATATGTGTCTTAACTCATTTCCAAAGGTGAAAACAGCAAACAAATACTGAAAAAGCATCTGCCACACTATATAATGTTTCAGTAATGCCACAGCTTTCCAGTTAAAATCAATGCAGGCTTCAAGAAAAGCATCCGTTACCTCAGGAAAAGAAAACTCAAGATTCCTACCAGAGATCCTTTCCAACTTTCTTTACTGACTTCAGGGAACCATATTCCTCACCTGCTGAGACCTTTTCTATTAACTAGGACAATTCTAAAATAAAATGAACTATTATTATTTGTATGTTCCACTTACTAGTTATTTCCATATATTTACACCATGTCTTGCCTGTTTTTGTAAACTAATAACAAGAACGCATCTATGTTAAAGATCAAGATTTAAGCCAAGAGTCAAGAACTAAAATGCAGAGCTCCCTGAAAGTTCAAGAGGGGGATCTGAACTGAGGACCGAGGCAGAGCTTTATCTGAAACCAGATTCATATTCAGTGACTTCTAGAGTTTGTGGAAATGGCATCTGCATGTTCTTCTGCAATAATGAAAGTGCAGTTCAAGTAGAAAAGGATACAGCACCCAAAGTAATTTAGATTCTACCTTCTGAAGCCTAATTCAGATTTACAATCATCAAACAATCAATTTTAAATAAGAGGCCCTTGAAAAAGAAGAAACAACCCTAAATATTCCTGTCACTTTTTTCCCCTGCATCTGCAGTATCTGATTAGTCAAAACTCAAATTAATTTATCTAAATATTACTATAAGTTATTTTCACGCAGCAGCAGCTATGTCATACTATGGTGGTACGTGATGACTGCATTTTTTTATTTATTGCTGCTTAGCGTGTTTCTCTAAAACCCTTGAATTGTACAAGTAATCCAGCCTACTCTCACATTTGTATGCATTTACTGAAACTGAATGAAAGAAAAATCAGCCTACGTTATTTTTAAATGAAAAAATATTTTTGTCCCCTTGTAAATTTGCATGTCCTCTCAAATTTCTCCATATTTTTTTCCAAATAGCTTGTCTTTTTCCTCCTTCAAATATCATGCCCACTTCTTCCACAATGTCAACCAAAAAGCAGCTGACTATTAGTAATGGATTGCCTTAAGATTACAACAAAGCAAGTGATGAACTTTTATAATAACCCTTTCCCTCCAGTTCTTCAGGCGGAGGGAGTTGTTTTAATTTGCATGTAAATTAATAAACTAAAAATGTGGAAGCACAACTCAAGGGAGCTAAGACAATTTCATGTTATCCTAGCAAGTTTGCTCGAGGAAAACATAGGTTTTCCCCAGTCTTGGGCACTGAGGAGTCTTGCTTGCCTGCCTTCTGGATGGAAGATTTTGCCAAAACCCTATTTTTCCCCGTTGAAGCCACAGCGGTGTGTTTAAGAGTTACCAGAGCTGCAGAAGTGTAATTACAGTTGTGGGCCTCGGCCCACAGGCTAAGGGTTCTGCTAAGGGCTGCACAACAGTATCCCACTTATCAACACACTAGTATTCAGTCACAGTCAAAGGCTTTGGGTCTCTGTTATTTAACACAGTATAAATAGATTCGCAAGCCAAAATGACTGACGAAACATCTGATAAGAAATATCGCTGTTCAAAATAGTAATAATAGGAAAAACTGAGTAAGCAATAAGCGACATCTAAGGTCTTACTTACCATAAATTCCTGTTGAAATACAGGGAAATGCCTGTAAAACAAATGAAAGAAAAAAAAAAATCAGTGGGATTTCTTTTTGCTGAACTTTTATCAAAACCAAGGGTATTTTTAAATGCCTGTTTTTCAACACCCAGAGATTACACATTGTAGCCTTCACTGTTATGGCATTCAATTCACAGGCATTTTCATGTCATTATATGAAACATATTCCATACGTTTTCCTTTCTGCCATGTTAATAAAGCTGCATTCTTTTTCTCATCTTGAGCTATGAGCAACATTTGAACCCAGAATCATTATTAAAACTGCCTTTGAGCTAAAAATTAATGCCATAAGCTAGTACGGTAGGAAAAAAAAGTAATATTCTCTGGGTAGAATTAGACAATGTTTCTTCAGTAGTAAAATAAGCTTGGCCAGCTTAAACCCTGCCCTGCCCTCCCCTGCCTCTTTGCCATGCCCTTGGTCACTATAACCTCCTCTTTTGTTTCAGAGCTTTTAATTTTTAACCTCGGTTCTTTCAGACACAGGGTTTGCAGTGACCCAACACACCTGTACTGCTACAAGTCAAAGGCTTGCAAAGTGGTGCAGGGAGGGGAACTAGAAGGTGCTGGGTGAAAAGAAAGGGTACATTTTTGGGTCAGCTTGGACACCAAAGAAAATGCATTATGCAACAAAAGATGGTTGCATACACTGTGCCAGCAAGAACGACAATTTACGTTTCTCCTAGCTGTACGTGTTGTCTCGAGATTCGCATTTCCGTGAGCCAGAGTCAGTTTTCCACCAGGAGGAACCAAAGCTGTACATGGTTTCACAAGAGAGACAATTTTCTTTGTGTGCAGTTGATATGTGATATCACCTTTGCCTCTCACCTCTGGACTGACAGCGAACACAGCTCAAAGGTACAAGAGCACCTGGGACCAAAGTCTCAAATATCCACCCTCAGGCTCCCTCCAGATCCCCCGGCGATGAGTCATCATACAAAAGAAAGGAATTCTTCTTTCCTTAATCACACAGGAAAACATTATTCAAAGCTAATGCTTGCTTTATATTTAACCAGGGAATTAATTAGGGAATGGCGATTAAGAAAGGAGAGGTCTAATGGAAAGAATACATCCTCCCCTCCTCTCTGAAAATACTTCAGTAAAATAAAGTGGGGGAGAATTATAGTCTCATTCCTTCTCACAACCACTACAACTTACATCCTGAAAAATACTTAGCTTTGTAGTTTGTACCCAATAAATCACAATGAATCAGCTCTTTAAGGAAATGAGGAATGGAGTAGAAAAAAAAAAACACCAAAAAACCCACACACAGTTACAGAGCTCAGGCTGAGGTGGCAACAGATGCTAGCAGTGAGATCAGCTCTTTAAGGAAATGAGGAATGGAGTAGAAAAAAAAAACCACCAAAAAACCCACACACAGTTACAGAGCTCAGGCTGAGGTGGCAACAGATGCTCCAGCAGTGAGAGGCAGGCATAAAGGATGATTTTGTCCAGTTTAGCAACAGATTTTAAAAATTCACCACTGTTGAAGTTTCACATGTTAAGAGATAATTGCTCTTAACAACAATAACAAGTGTTTTGTTTTCAGTTTTTTCCACAAGTCAAGTACCAGCACGTGCTTTAGTCTTATCGGCCACAGGGAACAAGTAAGAGTATTCAGGTTCCTTCTTTTACTGGCCTCACAACTCTGGGCAAGGCAAAACAATCCTCCAGCACCACCGATGACTTCAGACCCCCACACGGGTGGCAAAGCCACCCACCTGGGGAATCACGGGCTGGGGAGGCTCTGTGGCCCCCAGGCACCGAAAGGAGCACCGTGCACCAGCTCCCCCTCCGTCGCTGCAGACTTATCACCTGTGCAAAGCAAAGGGTATCTGGCTGATACGGCATCCAAGCGTGATGCATCTACTTAAAGCCCTGACGGTGCTCTTGAAGGGATTTACAAACCAACCACTGCACTATGGGACAGGCTTGGCACACGCCGTCAAGATCTCACACCGCCGCTGTGCTTGCTGAGGCCAATGGAGCCGAGTGCCTGAAGGGAAGGCTGCGGGCTCCAGGGGACCGGGCTTCCTTTTCAGTTTTGCTCGGAGAAGAGCAGATTAGACAACTGCATTTTCAGCACTGCATGGCAGACGCTTGTCGCATTTGTTCATCTTCATTCACAGAATACGCTGCTCTGAGGCCGTTTAGCAAGCTTTAGCTAGCAATTTGTGTGTTGTGCCTGTTTCTTAGCACTTACTTTAAAATTACTGTGTAGACATGTCATAATCATTACCTTGCTTTCAGTTTCTGTCATGCACCTGAAACATATCTGAATGGAGCTACAAGAATGTGTAAAATCCCATCAAGCTCCTTTCAAATACCAGTCTGTGTCATAACTTAGATGAGCTCTGCCCTCTCCCTCATTCAGAGATGATCACAGCATATAACCAGCAGATGTAATTTTGTAAAGTGTGACAGTGCTTTTATTCATTCAAGAAAGGCCCGTGCCCAAGATCACATATCAACTGTGTTTCCTCTTGGCTCCTAGGGAGACAATTTAGTCTAGATGCCAGGTTGAAATTACTGGCAGAGCAGTAATGGGGAACTCACAGCATGGATATCAACATACTACAATATTTGGCTTATGGACAAAAGATGTTAAGGTTTCTAACCTTTCTTGTGCATAAAAATACCTTAATTATATATATGATTTCAATAAAAACTTCAATTTCACAGTAGGAAACATTCATTCCTATTTCCACAATAAAACGTTTCTCATCTTAATTTGTTGCCGGTAACTGCTGTTTATTGACTAACCTTTAATTTCTTTGCTACTGAAATACCGTGTTTGCTTTACTTTGAGGCTAATAAGAAACGCTACCCTGACAGCACTCAAAACGGATACAACTCTGGAGTAGAACACAAGTAATAACGGCAAGAGCTTCCTACTATGCTGCTGCCATCATCTAGAGAAAGAGGCCAAATTAAATCAGCTGTGTGAATACTGTAAGACTGAAATTGATTTAATTCCTGTAGGAGAGGATGTGGGCGCTCAGCCTCTGGTCCTTTTTAATCTAATGTTTCTTTACTAAGACTACAGCAGCAGTGCTAATTAGGAGGAAATGTAATGCAGTTTCATGGGGAAAATTTACAATCGTCACCATGCGGAGGCCAAGTCGGACGCTAAGACATTTCAATAAGAGGGACTTAGGTATTTAAATACTTAAGGGCTTGTCTACAACAAGGGGTTCTAGTTCACACTGAGCTGCAATGTATTAACTGTTATACATTAGATGAATACGATTGCTATGTCTACATGACCAGATGCCTCCTACCGCAGTCCTAATAATTGCTACCACAGAGCAAGGACTTTCTTAAAATTAAGTGCTTGGCATTCTGCACCGGCATCCCAGTGTCGTTTCTGCCACAACCAAGCCACATACAAGGTAAGCACTTTTCCTCCAGCACGTAATACAGGAGACAAAAATAACATCAAACAAATTGAGCTTTCCCTGATTTCACTGCATCACCTCATGAGACGGACTATCTAATACTCGAGTTGGAGAGCCATTCCTTCACGCAACTTTCATTACTGAATCTTCACAAAGACCTCACGAACTTTTAAAAAACTCTTTATTTTTACTAAAATTGCAAGTAGAAGCTCCTGAGCTGTCTGCCTTTATCCCCTTGACATTGCTAGGAGTTACCCGTTCACAGCCTCTCTTTCTGACCTTCTCCCTCTTATTTGCCAGCAAGTGGGAAGTTGTCCTGGGTCTTGGCTTTGAGCACTGCTCCGGTGCAACTGTATTTTCCACAGCGGCCAAGAAAATGATATGCAGTTATTTCTCTTTGCCTCGTTTTTATGGACCAAAAATAATTAACTTGCCTTCCACTTTGAAAGACTATCCCTACAGCACCTTAGCAGTGTTAATAAATTGCAGAAGCACTAACACCCAGAGCACAGAAAGTCCTGAACCTCCAAAAACCTAAGCGCCAAAACACTCTCCGTGTCAGATACGCAGAAACTTGAATCCTTGCTTCAACAGGAGGAGGATGCCCCACTCCTGCCACTCGGAGGACCTGACCCAAAACTCAGCCAAACTGTGCTCTGTTATAGGTGCCTCAGTTTATAATTTTTGAAGTTGTACCCAAGTTTTTGTTTTTCAGCTTCCTTCATTTATACCAAAATATCATGGCAAGATGAGTTCCTCTGTGCAGTAGGCATTCTTGTCTTAAAAGTAGTATAGTGAGCACCTTTGCTAGATTGTTGGTCTTACAGTTGGTGATTGCCTCATGAACTGAAGTGGCAGGTGAGTGGGCAGAGGGAAAATTGCTTGTTTAAGAGCAGCCCTGACAACACTGCTCTGCTGCGATTCACTAGGGTGAATGCCAGAGGGACTCTGCAGAGGTAAAGCAGAGCGTTATAAGGTAAAGCTGCCTATGTTAGAACGAGCTCTGCTGCATAGAGTTAAAGTACTAATATGGGCCTTTTCACACCTTAAGTTCCCATGTGTGTTTTCAAAAAGTTTACTGTAATGTAAATATGTATTTGTAATAACTTTGTAGAACACCACAGATGAATAATGTTCTGGTTTCCTTTGCACTTTACTACCTCTCTGACTTGTCATGTCCACCTTAAAAAAAAAGTATTTACTGCCTAAAGCCTATGCTTTCTGCCAGGAAAAAAAGCATGTTTAGATAGCATGCTATGAAAACCTTTTAACATGCAACACCAAAAAGCTGTGGCACGTACGTCATGGCATTATGAAGTGCTGTTATCAAGACTGTGGCACAGCGCTATGAAAGCTAAGTATCAGCTAAACCACAAAGTAAACTAATTTAAATGGTATCAATTGTTTGAATAATGAGTAATTTATTTTCATGACAAGATTTTATGATTTGAATCTAGTGGGTGGTGCAGAGGTGTGGTGGGGAATACAGTGGTGTACGTTCACCACTTGGAGCACGTGGTCGAGGTGCTACAATGGCAGGGAACGTACAGGACCTCAGCCAGGAAATGGGAAGATGGGAGAGGGCTCTGTGTCATTCGACATAAGGGGTTTTCATTTCCCTTGTTTGGCTGGTGATGTGCATTTCGTAGTCCTTACTCCCCCTAGGTATGGCTGACATTTTGAGATGAATTACAGCTGTCGAGGTGGAATATGAAATGGCAGAGAAAGCATGGTCCTAGATGAACTTAAAGAAAACCTTTCAATCCTTTTAGTGGCAGAAAATGATATTTAACCATCTGTTGCATGTGCTCCAAACCCATTGCAATCATTATTTTCAACGTACAAGCAGAGGGATTCAAAACTGGAAGCCCTTCAAAGCTCATCCGTGCCCATCCTGGCAGCTGGTACGCACAGACGTTAACACCAGGTGTGCACAACAGTACCAGTTACCTGCTGTGGCCCACTCCCCACCGCATTTCAGTACAGCATTAACACCCAGTACTCCTATACCCCCTTTGTATTAAATCATCTCCATTGTGCGGACACTGACTTGCGGTATGCGACCGCAATTAGCACCATCTGTGCCCACAGTTCAACAGGAGGATGACCTGTAGAGCTCAGGGACAGCGAGAGGGACGTAAGTGCACTAACTATCCATCCCTAAGTCTAGCATCAAGCAGTGCAAGTTAGTGATGGGAGAACCAGCAAATTACTGTTCCTTTCACCTTGCCATGACCATTAGTCTGCCGTAACTTAATTTCTGTGAGCCTGAACAGTCTGAACCCAGTTACAGCACCATTTTTCAGTGTGCGTCAACTAACTTCAGTATCAGCTACACTGATACTCCTGTTGATCAGCCAAAGCTCCTAAAAAAATGGGGTGCCTTAGATGCTTTTCAAAATAACATGCTCTAAAATCACCTAACTCCAAAAAGCACCCATAAACTTCAGGGCCTATTATACCTCTTAAGCTGCCCAAAATATTAACAGGGTACATACATACATATTTAAGATATTAGTAACATCAAACATTCAGAGTCAAGTTTCACTACTTTTACTAGATTAAACTTATAAACCAAACCATTTCATAAACCACTAACTATAATACCATCCTGTTGCCTTTTAAAAATCCTTATACTACGATCTGGAAGGAAAATAAAATAAAAACTTATGTTATTTCCCAGCCAATCTCTTGCATAAATTCTATATTTGTCATCATTCTGAACTGTAATTTAATGGACAACAAATTTTGCAAGTAACTATCATTCAAAGAAAACTTATTAATAGAAAACTCATGCAATTCCCTATACTGAAATTTAAGAGAAAAAAATTAAATGGAATAATTGAATATGAGAATGTTTAAACTCAGTTTTCATTACAGACCCTATTAGCATGTTTATTAATCTGTCTTTAAAGAATATAAAAGTAATTATTGCCTCAAAAATTAGTCTCTTGAATACAGCAGATCACACACAAACCTTTAGGCATTCATACGAGCTTTCTTATTCACACACTGGCAGGTTCATGAGCTACAACATCCAGCTGTTGAGCACGATCAGAAACACTGGGCATGCAAGTACCAAAAAAAGTTGAGGGGAATTTTCTGGTAGAAAAATGAGCGTCTGGCTATTTTACATGCTGAAAAATTTACATGCCAGCTATGTGAAAGTTCTTAAAGGATGCTGACAGTTGACAAAATGCTGGTCAAGCCACTACAGCTGAAGTTCAGATTCAGACCCACCATCCTTTCTATATTGTGGCTCAAGACTTTTCTATGCAGCTTCATTTACCAAAATGTAAGTTAATACTGCACAATCGAAGGACAACGGGTTTAGAAAATTATACACAGCAGGAATTAAATTTAAAATAAGAATCTAACAGCTGAGTGGCAAATGATTATTGAGAGAGAGGACCCGTCGCAAAGCTACTGAGAGCTGATCGAAGGCCTCTTATTTAGTAAAAAAGATTTGCAACAAGTGCATAGAGAACTTCATCATAACTCGGAAAACACAGAAATAAAAAAACCCACATGTGTCAGTTTTTCAGAGGATGTCCACAAGTTTCCCCTGCTGGTCACACTTAAAGACTGCTCCAGATAAATATTTACCACAGACTGCAGTTTTCCTTTAAGTCTGTTTATTTATACAAAAGGGCAGTTACTGAAAGAGGCCACCTGAGAGGTTAAAAGGGCCAAAAGAACATCTTTAATATTTCCCGTTAACCAAACTAAATAGATCAAGGGGCTGGGGGGGGAGGCTTTTCCTTTGATGACCTGTTTGCCACAAAAGTGGCAACGTTTTCTTTGTCAAATTGTGTGCCTCATCTCACACAATGAGTCACAGTTTTGTTTAATTTTTACTGAAATAATTAAAACCTTCTACAAGAGAACATTCATTCAACAATGAGAATGTGGAAAAAAAAATGAGGAATCACTACCAGGATTTACAAATTATTTTAGCAGCTGTGTATTATAACTTTATATGAATTTAAAATAGATTTTTGAAGACATTGGAGCCACCTGCTACAATGAACTATGCAAGATAGTAGAGCATTGTAGTATAGAATTAACTTAAGAAGCTTCACTACTAGAGGAATCTCACCAAATTTTTATTTAAATTTTTTCAAATTTATTATCTTTCAGTAATTAAAAGTAATAGCTCAGTTAACTGCCTGGATAAAGACCTGGACTGAAAGATTTCCCCAAGTATAAACTCAGTTGTGGGATGGGGGTTATCTGGTTTTTTTCTAAACTATTTGCACATTTGTAGTTAGAATAAAAAGCTTATAGGGTAGCTACGGACTAACAGTTTGGTATACATTTTTAAAAATCATAAAACATTTATATTTAGAAATCCTCAGAAATGAAATCGTACGTTTCAAACAACCACAGAATAGCTGAGGTTGGAAAGCACCTCTAGAGATTGCCTAGTCTAACCCACCCACTCAAAGCAGGGCCACCTAAAGCTGGTCACCCAGGACCATGGCCAGTCAGGTTGGAATATCTCCAAGGATGGAGACTCCACAACCTCTGTGGGCAACCTGTTCTGCTGTTTGACCAACCTCAGAGTAAATAAGTGATCTGTTATATTTAAATGGGATTTTCTGTATTTCAGTTTGTACCCATTGCCTCTTGTCCATTCAATGGACTCCACTGAGAAGAGGTGCTCATCTTTACTCCCATCCATCAAGCATTTATACACATTGATAACATCTTGCCGCTGAGCCTTCTCTTCTCCAGGATGAACAGTCTCTCAGCACCTCCTTCTGTAAAATACAGTCCAAGCCCTTAATCATCTTTGTGGACCTTCACTGGAGTTGCTCCAGTACGTCCGGTCTTTCTTGTACCGGGGAGCCCAAAGCTGAGCAGAGGGGAAGGATCACCTCCCTTGACCTGCTGGCAACAGTCTTCCTAATGCAACCCAGGAGGCTGGTGGCTTTCTTTGCCTCAAGGATGCATTGCTGTCTCATGGTCAACTTGTTGACCACTGGCACCCCCAGGGCTGCCTCTGCAGAGCTGTTTTCCATCTGGTCACCCCCCAGCAAGTACTAGTGCATGGGGCTATTCCTCGCCAGGGGCAGGACTTTGCATTTCCCTCTGCTGAACTTCATGAAGTACCCTCTGCCCAATTCTCCAGCCTGTCGGGGTGCCTCTGAAAGGCAGCACGACCATCTGGTGTATCAGCTGCTCCTCCCAGCTTTGTATTGTCTGAAAACTCCCTGGGGTGCTTTCTGCCCCATCATCTAAGTCACTAATGAAGATCTTAAATAGTATTGGCCACACTATTGGCCCCTGGGGTACACTACTAGGGACTTGGCCTCCAGCTGGACTTCGTGCCTCTGACCACAACCCTTTAATCCCAGCAGCTCAACCAGTTTTCAGTCCACCTCTCACACAACAAAAAAAATATAGTCAGAAACATAATAATTGGGTTTATAAGACAGCATCTGCTTAGGATGTTCAGAAGCCATTGCAGTTGAAACACCAATTAAAGCAGCAAAAGGGCAGATGATGGGGAGGAAAGAATAAAACACCAAATGAGAACTTAGAACAGATTTAATTTTTTTTTTTCTTTCTATACCAACCCATGCCAAAACAGGCTTGAAATGAACGACAAACTGATTTTGAACTGCATCTGTGATGTGCTTTTAGCCCCAGCAGAGAACAGTTACGAGTCTCCCTCGTGCCGAAGAGCAAGAAATTAAAAATCCCCTTGCCTTTTTCAAAAAGAAAAAGGGACATTCACCTACACGCCCCATATTGCATCAGTGTCTCGGCACTGCAGAGCACGGAGCGTTGCTAGGTTTTCCTCTAGAGTCCCTGAACTATCAGTGTCTAATTATTTTATGAAGAAGAGCTTGAATATGCAACTTCCTTCACAAGAACAACACAGGTAAAGCCCTTATTACTTTTTTAAATGAAGGCTGTCACCTACGTGCCCCGTATTGCATCAGCCTCTCGGTACTGCAGAGCATGGAGCGTTGCTAGGTTTGCCTCTAGAGTCCCTAACTATCAGTGTCTAATTATTTTGTGAAGAAGAGCTTGAATACTCAACTTCCTTCACAAGAACAACACAGGTAGAGCCCTTACTACTTTTTTAGATGAAGGATATCGACTATTTTCAGAAGACTACTAATCCTGTTTAATCATACTCACTTCAAAAAAACCTGTTGTAATAAGGGATTCCAATTCTTTAGCCTCAGAGGCCATCTTCACAGCAGTGTTTGGGCATCTCACCCCCACCGGCATATTTCTACTCTCAAGATCCTGCAGGACCCACTGACCTCATCTTAGGTGTGTATCACTAAGAGGAAAGCTAGGATCCAGCTTCATCGCAGTTAAGCCATTCTGAGGCTGGACTTCTGGTCTAAGGTTCTCTCTACAGTTAATAAAGAGGGTGATCAGCTGTTTCAGGTCAAATGAATGGCTCTCATGGGGAACCATTGACTACAGAGTAAAGCTAGATATCCAAGTTAAATTCAGGTGAAACAAATCTCTCCCTGAGCACAGGATATCATACATGTTTGCCAGAAAGCATATTCAGGAACTCTCTCTCGAGTCCTAACCACAGGAATATTCTTTCCATTGATTCAATACAAAATTACTTCTAATGAAAAATGATGGACCAGACTTCTCCAGCTTCATGAGATCATCCCATATGGTAGTCAGCCTCACGGATGTGATGGCAAAGGAGAGCTTAAAACAGTCCAGGAAAAGGTCTGTCTGGCACAATCCTGCCTCAGACAGAAATACTCACACGCCAGCACTGAGCAGGCACCTCCAGGCCAGCGAATACACTCTGTTTCTCAAAAGGGCTAATTAAGAACTACATAGCATCCTCAGTCTTGTGCACTGGTCTCATTTCCAGGAGCACAGCTATGAAAGTCAGATCTGCTGGACACAGCGCAGGCTCCTAGTAGTCCAGGGGGATTTCCACCCCAGGGGATGCAAATGCTGAGACATACATTGTGCTCAGAAGACACAGACATTGCAAGCCTGGCTTGAGCCCATGCAGGCTGGTAGGAGAGGACATACCTAATGCAGCATTAGCATTTCCAGCATACAGGTCGTTACACTTACTAATACATTCTTAACAAGCTCAAATTTAGTGTGTAGGGCCCTGATCCAAATCAATATTGTGCCACATCTACAGATCAATACTAGCTTTACATTTATAATATTTTCAAATGAAAAGAAAAAGGAGTAAGAACTCACAGGACTATATTAATCTATAAAAACATTTGAAAGGAGATATTCAATGACAAAAGTATTTACTGACTGCAGTGACAATAACAGCTTCATCCTTAACACTAGGTTAGCCTGTCCTTACTGCTTCAACTAAACCAACATACTCAAGGAAATACCGCTGCATCTTTTACCGTGGTCTGATTCAGATCTGAGCCAACCTTGCAAGAAAAAGCCATTAAACGACATTAACATAGTATTGAGATCATTCTCTGACAACTAAGAATAATGAGGTAAATTAAGGGCAGATGGAGGTTGAGGCTTTCCTCTAAACGTCCTTAATTTTGTAGGTTTTAGACATACTGTCTCCTGAACCTCGGTGCAATTTTAGTTTTATTATTTGTGATATTTATAGCTCCCACTTATATAAGTAATATGTAATTTTAATGCAGGTCTAATAGTTCCAACTGCCATTGACACAGATTATAAAATGAAAAAGGGAGGATATCTTGTTGAATAAGACACTGTTTTATTTCCTTCCTACCACCTTAGCCACTGCGATACAGTGGGTTAATGTCTTATTTGGATTCCAACCTTGTCAACACATCAAAGATCCTCCCAGGTGAAGAGGAGCAGGGCTATGCAATTGATCTCCCCTAACCTGTAATGTCTGTGTCACTCTGGTCCAGAGTGAGCGACTGAAATGCATGTTCCTTTTTGAGAGAGGTAAGAGACGCTGATTGCCTTGAAGAAGTACACGATGATGAAAGGTATGAGACAGGAGTAGACCTTGGGAAACGTCAAGGGAGATCACAGTCAAAATTGCCTTCTTTATCCAGAATAAATAACAGCAGTTGTGGATTACGCGACTGTAATTCTGTTGAGGAGGTCTGGTAACATAAATCACGATAAAGACGACTTGAGACTCTTCTTAAAGACCAAGGAGGTTATTTGTATTTTTTAACTTATTTTCTACTGTTCCCAGGCACAGTCTCTACAGATGTTTCTATGGCTATCATGAGTCCCCTCGATGCAGTAATTTTTCCCCTCCCTATTTATTCTCTGCTGTCACCCCACTCTAGCGTTTTCCTTTCCATCCTTCCACACACCTCCTCCCCAGATGACAGATTGCTGCCATCCGCCCCATTCTGAATTCAGTGCTTCCATTATCACTTCCCTTACAGCTGTGGCACATCTGCTTTCAGATCTACTTTATGATTTTTCCTAAGGCCCTCCCTTGCTTTTAGCATTGCTGGAGCGCCTGTACAAGGAGAGCAGCAGCTACAGGAACCTCGTCACCATCTGTGGCTTGATTCAGAGCCATTGCAGGCAGCAAGAAACCCTCAACTTCGACTGCAATCCAAATCCTATTTCTACTGTTTTTCCTCTTTCAAACTGCTGTCGAATGACACAAACAAGTTAAGCTGCACCAGTATTGCCAAAAATGGGTCAACAACTCTGGATACCTCATTTCTGGTACAGGGGGGTTGGTTCAGAAAATGGAAAACAGCATGCTGTCTGAAAGAAGGTTCTGGGAAAATCAGTGGCAATGTGTTCAACAGGACACTCAGCAAATGAGGAGTCCTGAAGAAAGGCCAATCCAGGTTTGCAGGTTCTGACACGTTTTCTCATTCTGAGTAACCCCAACAGTATTTCCACCAAGTTGAATGAATCTGCATAATGCTTCACTTGGCATCAGTAAACGTGTCAGGATATGTCTCAATAAAACTTCAATGTCAATGCAAGAAAGGCCATCACACACATGGGAAAAGTAAAAAAAAAAAAACAAAAACAAAACCCAAAACCTGAGAAAATATGTATATTTTCTCTAAGTTCCTCCAGCTTTCATTCTCTTACAGACATTTATTCTTTCTCTCGCTAGGGGCTGCTGCAAAAATACAAGGTTAATTTTAAATGGAAGTGTGGCTTTAATTTTCTACGTCCTCCTGTTTAATGTAATGATCCAGACAGACTTTTGTATTGGATTCAAGTAACACTTAATGCCTTGTCAAATTCTTCCTATTTTCAAATATTTTGTATGGAAATAACCGGTACGTCTATTTTTAAATAGTAGAAGCGACAAAACTGGAGAAAAGAGATAAAGATTTCTCTCTTTTTTTAAATACTTATTTCCAAAATGAAGAAAACTGAACAGAGTAACCAAAATGGAACAGAAGAATACAGCTATTGCTTTGATTTCCCTGTCTTTTCTGGTTGAGTTGCCCCCAGATGCCCCTTTCATTTTTTAAAAAAAAGCATATTGAGATCCTTGTGCTGTTGCTTTGAATTTTTTTTTCTTAAAGGAAAGACAGACATGAAAAGGTCTAAACCAGAGACGCATTATTATTCAAGAAACGTTATAAGGAACAACCACTTGCATTACTAATACTTTATCATTCATGCAAACCATTTAGCGTGAGAAACAAAAGCAGCATATATACATCTAAACAGCTATGTACGCCAAATAGATACCAGTTCTGGAGAACAAATACAGCACACAGATGGGGAAAACACCCAACAAAAAACCACACTAAAAAACCCAAAGCAGTGAGGAAAATGAATGAAATTGAGAACTTGCATCTGTGGATGGTAAAGGTTTAAGAAACTGGGTTTACAATTTCTTGTTTTCAAATACTTTGAAGAGAATTAAGAAATAACTGAAAGATTGCGTACCATGTGCCACGGTAAGGACTGTATAAAAGAAAAAGGGAAATGTAAGTGTTAAGGCCCCGATTCCTCTTTCTGTCTTTTCTCCAAGCTCCCATTGATTTCAGCGAGAGTTCTGCACATGCAGTGACTCCAAAACGGGGCTCTAATTGCTTGTGTTTTCAGACTGATGCAAAAGCATTAACACAGAGGAATTTCCATTTGTGCTAATGGGATCTGTATGGCCAACGATACTTGTTTTTCTTCCTGAGCATATTCCCCTGGTTCTTGTTCTTTTGAGATCTGCTTCAACAGAACACTTCTGACTTGCGTTAAAATACAGTTATGAAATTCATAACTAAACAGTACTTTAAACCATATTGTTTAATCTACGACTTTTCCTCTGACAAGTGTGAAAACGTGTGCAATATGACAGAAGGTTTGCTAGAGTAATTGCATGTTGTGATTGAATGATAGAGTAACAGCCTCGGAAATAACTGTCTTGCTGAAATTGCCGCAGAAGGTAAGTTGCTCCTGTACAGTTTTAACTTATGCACCATCTGTTTTGCCAGTCCTTTAAATGTTCCTTTAACTAGTTAAGGGATTTTATTGTTGTTTGTATAGGCATTGCCACACTTTCTCTGACCTTTTGCACATTTTACTTTGGAAAAAGCGTCTCTCTCTCCCTTTCTGTCCCTCTCTGCCTCTCTCCCCTCAAACCCTACTCTCCCCACCCGGGACCCATTCATCTGCCACCCACATCCGACAGACCTACAACCCATGTTTTCCAAATTGTTGACACATTAGCTAGCAAAGAGGAGATTATATATGGGCAAAATGTGTAGGTCCTTTTGAGTATTTTTCCAGTAGATGGAGACACATCCACAAAGTGTTTATTTCTCTAAAAGCTGACATTATTAACCATCAGTTCAAGAATAAAGTCATATTCCAAAATTACTATTGTAGTCAAGACTTACCCAGTTGTGAGAGGAGAAATGCATTTGGATAACAATCACATTGTAGACTTGAATTAAAATGCTAACTCATTTGCAATATAGCACTAAGTAACACGACATTAAACTTAACAGATTTTCAAGGCTCTAATTCTATATTAAAAGACCAAACAGCTGGAGTTAAAAAAAAAATTGAACAAAAACCCTCTTCAGCTAAAGTGTATGCATTGTCCCCTTTACACATCAGCAAAACCCTACAATGAAATAACCAACACAATAAAACCGTGTTGTTATAGTGTGGCACACAGTGACAGTACATTACGTTACAACAATAAGAACTAAGGTTCCTTCAAATCAAACTTGCAGGTGGACAAAAAAATAGGGGATATCAATTGAAACCAGCGTGTTGCAAGTTCAAAACAAGCAAAAGGAGATGCTTCACATAAAGCAGAGTGGATGACACACAAAAGAGAAAAGTTTATGGGAGTTGAAAATCAATATTACAAATTCACCTAAGAAAAAGCCAATGAGGGATTTAAAGCATGAAGATAAAATTTGTGGATCATAAAGTCCCTGAACAATGAAAAGCCAGGGCTAGGAAACCGTTATGCCGTTAAACGCTTGCCCTGTCCTTACGCTCCTCACTAAGCATCAGCTCTTGGCTATGGCAAAGGCAGGGACACCGAATGAGACAGACATTGGGTCTGACCCAGTGTGGCCCTTCATACAGTCTTCAACAAACGTTCTGCGTAACTACCGAGAAAATTATGGACAAGCTGGCAAGAGAACGGGTTTTTTTGTAGGCTAAAATCTGTGAAAATAACAAATTGCATCAGAACAACAATAACTGCCAAATAGGAGGAGAGCCACTAAAGCAGCAAACAGCACGCATGGATCATCGAGCCGACGGCTGGCTCAGGCATACGCAGCTCACAGAGCTGTCAGCACGCCACCGACAGTCAAGGAGAACGGCACACGTTGGCTGGACACCAGCTAGTGCTCACCGCACCCTGTGACATGAGACTCTGCCTACTCAGCAAATGCCTCCTCGGCCTTTTACCAAGACTTCATAGAGTCAGCAAAGGTCAGAATCAGAAACAGCGTAAAAAGGACCTATGTAAGAGGCACGGGACTGTTGCAGTACCTTTTTGCAAGGGGAAGGAATGTCTCCATCACACAGAAGCAGCCCACAAGCCTCCTCTGCCCTGCCCGAGACACAGGGTTTTGGAGACCAAGTCTTTCATTCCATTTTCTGCTGCGGATGTCCTTTTGAGCAACCCTCACCTGTAAAGGAGGCATCAGGCAGGGGAGTTTGCTTTGCAATGTGCTCTTGCTTCCCCATGGCATGAACAAGGAACGTGAATCACACTAGTCAATGCTAATTGTAAAAGGGACTACAGACCCTCCTTATCCTTGCTGGATTTGCTTCCAGCCACAAGGAAGCCTTCTCACTTCCCCTGCGAAAATTTTCTCTCTCTGGTCTTCATTGCTTCTTCCCAATGTGCTGCTATGGGAAAGTTTAGGAAGGACTTTGTCCCTGCACAGTGAACAGCTCTCTGAATCGGAGAAGTAAAATACTACATCGTCTTACGTTATTAGCGTCCTCTTGCTTTATGACAAAATAAACATGAGGAAGAGGCATGTTTTATACTCGCCTTTCATGAACATATTGAATACACCAGTTGTCATAATATTTTAAATATTTGACAGATCTTTACTACTTCTGCTATATCTTTTTTTTTTGTAACTCAGTGTTCCACCTGGTAGCAGCATTCACATTATGCGCCCCCCTAAAAAAATATCATCCCCAGCCACATCTTGAGAGCTGAGCATTTTATTTGCCTTTCCAGCCAGCACTGTTTTCAAGTCATCCAAAATCACTTTCAGAAAATTTTTCCCCAAGGAGTTACAACTAATTAAGAACCCATCCATGTTTTAGTCATTTATATGATTCCATTGTGGATTCTGCAATCTTTATCTAAAGTCTTTGAAGTTTATATATAAAGTCAGTCATTCTGAGTCATCAGCAAATTATAGCCCTCTTTACTGCACTGCTGGAAACACTGTTAAATACATGGAGCAAAACTGGTCCTGACACTGCTCCCCCTAATACTACTGTTAACCTCTTTCATGAAGAGAATGGCTTTTTTATTCTTTGTATTCATTTCTCATCTGCTAATTGATTTTTAATCCATAACATCCAAAGGCTATCAACTTCTCCATCTTGTGAATTTTTTTTTTGTCTATTGTAAATAAGCAACGCTGCTTATTTTCTCAACAATACCTGGCAACGAAAGGGACACTGTCATTGCAGCACAAGCCTTCCTAGTCTAGTTGGTGCCAGAAATAAAGCAGGAGACTATCTCTGGGGCTGCCAGACAAGACAGTCACGACTTCCGTCCTTAGCTCGGTGAAGGGGGGCACACACTGCCCAGGACAGATAGGTAGAGCTGGGCAAAAATAGCAATACTAAGTGCAAGTGGAAGCAAACAGAAAAGAGGGAAGCCAATACACATAACATTTCAGTCAAGTTTTGACCTGTTCTAATAGGAGAGAAATAGCTTGAACACTACCTGTTTGTTATTGAGCAGTGGTCCCTGACCTTTGTGAGTCCATACACCGCAAGCAACATCAGCCATTGCCTTCCCTGGCACCCGGACCACTGTGACAGTAACCCTGGCTTCAGCTTCCTCGATCCCGTGGCCACAGGATGGAGAGCACTGGTAAAGGTCTTTGGCTTTTCTTCTTAAGAAGAAAAGATTTTATTTTATAAATGTTATGACAGTAAGCACCACTCAGAAAAATAGTGGCACACTGATTAATGCTATATCAAAATACTGTATTTTAAGCTGTACATGAAGCATATTTGGGATAATTTGGCTGACTACCAACAAAGTACCACAAGTGAGGCACAAAGCTGTCTCATTTCTCTCCTTCAAATTATTTCTTAAAACCTTTTCCTTTTACATCAGCGTCTAAAAAACTTGACAAAATGTAACCTGGTGTTACGCTGAGCATACTTCAAATCATGACAGCTAACACTACCTCGTCAGTGGGCTCCTGGTCTTTAAGCAGCACCCTTAAATACACCAGCAATAAAAAAGCATCAGCTGTGACTGATTTGGTCTCTTCAACTGCTGGGGTCAGTAAAGCCAACCCATAAATTCTTTATGGACTAAAAAGTAGAACATTAAAATATACAGATTAAGCTAAACCCACTTTAATATAATTCAGGATTTTGGCTGCCACTTCACCCATAATTAACATCAACACTCGTATGTTTTACTGTATTAGAACAAGTATGGCCATAAGTCAAGCATTATGGTATGGAACAGAAAGGGAACAGAAAGTGGCCAACTCCATAATGCAACTCAGAAAAACCATATGTGATCCGGCAAATTGTAGTCACTTCTCCTACGTCCATCTCTGCAGCAGCAATACTCCTTCAGGAGGTCCCAAGCCCTGAGAGCTTCTGGGACATGGCTGTGCCATTGTTTCGGATAGTGAAGGGTCGGTTACAGGACACCTGTAATGCATTGTCATTTACAGAAAAGCCTTGTCTGGGAATTGTAATATTATGCCCAAGTAAGGAAAATTGAGGGATGGTGGAGGGTAGAAGGGGAAAGCTGATGAGGATACGAGTCTTACTCTAAGAACACTTGTCAGATCAAAGAGATTCAGAGAGCATTTGGCTGCAAATCGCAGACACCATAAACCATAAATCTATCAGTATTTTATTTGAATGCAAAAACTCCAAGAACAAACAAGTAGCAAACCTACTTCATAAAATACTAGCATATCCCTCCTGCAAAATAATTTACCTCACTACATGTAGCTGTGTGGACAAATAAGAGGAGGAAGGGGGGAAAGGGTCCATCCCCAACTCAAAGCTTTTTAGGAAATTCCCAGAAAGCAATATAATTAGAAGCATGTTAGGGAAAAGATGACTTGTTTCAAGTTTTACTTGTGCAAACTTCACTACGAGCTACAGCACATTTTCTTTTTAACTATCGTAAATGTTTATACTCTCAAAACATCATTAATTATTGTGAAATTCTGCAACCCAGAGTATTTTATATTTTTAAGAACTTGCAAATCACACTGAATGTGCACCAGCTGTACCCTTGCTAAGTTACTTTTTGACCATCTCACTCCTGCTGATACACAAATCCAGCTGAACTATTGCATTATGCAACTGAAGCTGCCAAAATTCTTTATGATCATGGTTATTCCAGAATAGTTTGAACTTCCTAGAGTGTTTGGTATGTTTTTCTCCACATGTTGGTTATATAAAGAATGAGCCTCAAAGCCTGCTCGTGCCTAAATGCTTATGGATCGCTCCGCAAAGGTAGTCTTTGCTCTCTTGAAGTTGACAGGAGGAGCTCTTTGGGCTTTTTTGTTGTTTCTTTTAACCATTACCTTCAAAGCTGAGCCAGCAGCACCCACGGACCGGCCCAACGCTCCCCGCAGCTTTCCAAACATGAGAGCTAGTCAAATTTAGCGTTGCAAACTCTCCTGTGCAGTTATAAAGCACCTCCAAAGACAGGCGAGCGTTTGCTGTGTTACCGATTTCCATGAAAAAATAACACAAGCTCTTACTAAGGTAATTAATAGCTTCTCCTGATCATTTTAAGTTAATTCTCAAGAAGTGAATTACATCTAAAAAGCAACGGCCAAAACCAATAGTTTCACTATTTTTCCTTATTGTCATGAAATTACTAGCCCCAAAAAAGACAGACGATGTACATTAGCACAGCTTTAGTAGATGGTTGTATACAACACTGAAATTAATATTTTTTTCTCAGTATCATCTCTAATTTCCAAATCTACTTTGACAATGGAAGAAATTTTACTGCCAATGAATAGTTCAAGTTACAGCACAACTTCAATGTTTATCTACTGCAAAATAGTTTCCCTCACTTCTTGAAGGGCAGGAAGGTCCATTCTTCTGTATTGTAAGCCAAAAAAAAAAGACACATTTACCTACTCTGCCTCTAATTACTTAAATGCAAAAGGAAACTAAGTAAATAAATTTTACTCCACAAAAAAGCTGATAGACAATACTTTTCACCACAGCCTAGATGCCACACTTTGCCATGAAATCCATATATAATGGTCTAAATCCCAAGTCCAGGCTATGAATTACTATGAGAAACACAGCACAAACTGATCAAGTTTTGTCATTGTTAACTAGAATAAGGCAACTCTTTGCCTTAAAAAACAAAACAAAGGCCCCCAACAACCTCCTACTGCACAAGCCAGGAAGGGAAAGGCTCCATATGTGACAGGGACCTGCTACTGGCAGTATATTTTACACAGACTGTGCTTAGACTCTAGTGCTGGAAGGCAATACAGCACTCGGCAAGGGACCCCAGACCTCTGCCAAAATGGAAGAGGCTGCAGGATCAGCACTGCAGCGACTGGGCACGCAGAAGGGCGGCATTCCCAGTACTTGCTTCTCCTGACATTGAGGCTGCTGTGTTGAAGCCTTAAGCGCTCAAGTTTTGCAATATTGGCCTTTATGTAGTAGAAATAGTGATCTGCTGAAACAAAAATAATAGAAGTGCACATTCTCCTCCGTAATTGTTCCCGTTGTGGGGACGAAGTCAATCCTGTCACATGTGGTACTGCCAGTGGCCGTGCCTACACAGTGTATTCAGTTTCTGATACCACTGAAACATTTTACTTTAGCTGCCCTTCTGTCAATACCATGTTCATTTCACATACACTGAATACACGGCGGTAGTTTAGCCACAGAAAATATGATTTTCAATCTTGCCAGTATATTAACTTCTTTCCCAACAGACAATAACTGAGGAAGAAACAAAGTTGAAAGTGGATTATACATACTACGTGAAAATCAGCTTCACGTAGGCATTGTTCTATATTCAACCAAAATTTAAATACAGCCAGCTACCATTTTGTTAAAACACAATGGGATAATAAACACACCAAACTTGCTGCACATTTGGATACCCTACAGAAAAACCTACCCTAATCTAGGAGCAATTTTCCCAGTGAGCTACTGTCTCAAGTAGTCCCTTATTGAAAGGAGCGGGGGGGAAAAGTCAACATTTCCAACAATTTAAATATTACAAATATGCCACTCAAATGAACCTACCTGCAGCATATCACGATAAGAGATTTTATTGGCCTTGTAAAACCTGCAAGCCCTGGGAAGGCCGCTGCATATTCTTGACTAAGCTGATTTCTCCATCGAGGAACTATTTACATACAAACAAGCTTTGCTGTAGAGCATGCCATGACATTAAAGATAGAGAGGGAAACGAGTGTCAGAGAAGTGTATTTGAAGCTTGCAAAGCATTTCCTTCAGCACACAAACCAATTTTTATTCAGCCGTCTCTCTCTCATGTACATTTTTAGAAAGATAAGCTCTCTGAGCTACCAATTAGACCATTTAGTTCCTGGGAACTAATGTAATAAAGCTCTGCATATAAAAATAGGTTTAAAAATCTTTTTTTAAGGCTGCCAATGCAGACTTGAAAAATCACAAAGCTCTAGAATTAAGACTGGTCATACAGTTTTTCATTCATTTACTCTTCCTTGCGTATATTTTTTTACAATTTAATGATTAGTGCATTTCTTTCTGCCGAGCCCTACCTCATTCAGTTCATAAAAGCACAATTCAAGTCATCAGCATGAACTAGGTCATTTTAAGCATCTCCTGAAGGGTATGCCTCAGCTTCCTGGGCCTTCCTGACTCTCCAAACCATGCATGTGACCACGCAACACTCACTAGAAAGGCTTTGTGAACATCTGGATCCATCAGCGGCATAAACTGGACGGGGGTTCAGTTGGACTCATGACTGCATTTCAGCGGAAGTAGCCAGAACGCCATATATAAAGTTTATGTTGGCTTTAAGCTGGCTATACCACAGCAGACGGACTCTAATCCAGCATAAAATTAGCGAGGTGCAGAGAGGTAACACCTAGTATGACAAGGTTTTCGAAATTGAGCCAGCGTAATGATTTTATGCCAGAACAGTGTTGTTCACCACATGGCTGTGGCAGCCTTACCGCAGCTGTGAGAGCCCCCAAATAGATTTACTGTATCATCAAACCACAGTTGAAATAGGAGCAACTTGATTTCCTAGTGTGGGGTATTCACATGTGAAAAAAATCAGTTAGACATATAGCTGCCTGACTCATCCCCCTCTTTTTTTTTTTTTAAACTAGAGATTTGTTACTGCTGGGGAGAAATCTGTGCATTTCTTTTGATCACAGATAAGCTCCCCTTACATCCAGCCTTTTAGAGCTAGATCAGAAGAACAAAATTTGGAAAGAGCACACACCTGTCCCTCAGTTCGACTGACCTAGAAGGCAACCCTGCAGCGTATCACACGACTGTACTGCTCAATCGCTGGTCCAGCCAGCTCTTCTGCTCCCAGCAGCGATGAAATGAAATCTGTGCTTGTGCACTGACAGCGGCGACGCAGAGGAAACACGCTTCTTGCTGAGCCCCAGGTTTTGTTTCCAGACTCGCAGTCCAAGCACTGACCCAACACTACCTGGCTTACGAAACCTGGCTGTATCACACAGGCTGAGATGCTCAGGCTGCAGGCAGCCTTCAAATAACAGCAACGCTGCTCAGGCTCTCAGCTCTGCTCACTCAGCGTACCTTACACAGCTGCCTCCTAACAACAGCCAGTTTTCCCATTTTCTGCTATTGAAATAAATTATTTCCTTACAATTTTGAAGTGTTTACTTTAAAACTATTTTCAAAAGAATATGGTTTCCAGAGCAAAAGTGAATTCATAAGACACACAAAGAGCTGAGAAACAAAAAAGCACAAGAAACAAGTCACTCCGCTGAACTTCTCCTAAAAGCAATAGTTTTTCTCTAACAATTTAACAATAATTTCAGCTCCATACACACGTGCTTCACCCATGTTACCTCCTCAAGGATTTGCTTCTCTGCTGGTGTGAAGTCCCACTTCCAGATGGCCAGTTCCTGTTGCTTGTCAAGCAGCAGCTTGCACGACATGGGCTGGATTTCTGGTATTTCTGGTGATTTCAAACACCAGTAAACCAGTTTATCAGATACGCCTTCCACAGCATCTGTGAAGCTCTACAACTTTCCTGTTTCTTCAATAGTAAAACTTAATGTCCATCAGCTACTCGTTAATGGTAGCCACATTATCTGCCTTCTATATTGAACAGCGTAATGCAAGCAGCCCTCACTGTGAGAAATATTTTTGGTCAGACGATGTCTGGTTACAGAGCATTAAAGAAAGCATTCAGCTATTTACAAAAAAAGAAAGCAAAAATCTTCTCACCTGTTAGCAGAATACAGAGGCAAGAAACTTTAGGATTAATTTGCGTTTTGGTACGCTCCCAAGTGCAAGATTAAATTGCTTTTGTTTTTGCTACCCTGATCTTTATTAAATATTCCATTTCTATTTGCATCCTTGAAGCGATGACATCTTACTGTGTATCAACCTTTGGTTGGAGACAAATAAAAAACCCTAGAACTAATCCTACTGGGATCTAATTACCACAGCTGGAATATGTTTTATCAAACAAATGCTTGTAGATTTTCCCCTTCGCTGTTTCTTTCTGGAGAAGACCACTAATACCCTTTTGGAAATTTCCCACCCTAGCTGTACTCTGCTAATCAAACTTCATGGAGTGCAGAAATAGCCTTGTGTGCTCTACCTGTGAAAGAGTTTTCTGAGCTTATATATTTTGAAAGTATCAAGACGAGCAGCTTTTTCAGAGAGCCCTTGCTCTCAGCAGTCTGCCCTCACAGATCAGCCCGAGGCTGGGGCTTCATCGAGTAATTTTCATGATGTAATAAATCAGCAACATGCATCAGGTACATCATTAACATAATCTTGTTAGCTTACAGAAAAACCCACGCACTACAATCCTGTTTCCCTAACCAAGCAGAAACAAACAGCCGCAGGCAACTTCTCAGCTCGGCAGTCCCCATGCCTGCAAAGAGTCAGCCAATGCTGGAAGGTTGAGCCGAGGACTGGCTCCTACCCCGTAGCAGATGGGGGCTCCTGTCCTAAAGAAACAGCCAGAGGCACAGGCCAAGAACTAAAAGATGACGCAGCCATGGAGCATGATGGCTTCTGCCAGAGAGATGACTATTAGATGTTCTCCACACAACCCCGATACCACTCTGGTAAACCCTATCGCCAAAAAGTCCCATCTGCCTATGTCCACTTTTGGTCACCCAAGTGTTTCTCCAGCTCTCCTCACCAAGCACGTCCAAGTCCACCACCAGTACAGTCACCACCTGCATTTGCAAGCAGCACTTCTCCCTTTTTAACAGTATTAAGTAAAGGAAAACCAAGGTTTCAGGAGAACATAATCTCTGCAGAATTAAGCTCACCTGCAACATCTCTTTTGCCTCTCTGGTTCTGAAGCCCCATGCTATAAAGCTTCCCCCCTCTATGCCTGGGAGGCACTAAGCAATTCTCCCAGGCTTTCCTGGGTCCTGAACTATAGCAGTATCATCAGCGGGAGGCACTAAGCAATTCTCCCAGGCTTTGCTGGGTCCTGAACTACAGCGGTGAGTATCATCAGTCACCAAACTCCAGTTATTCCTTCTACTCCTCCTTGCCCGAGTTGTGGCCAGCTGGAAGACCAGTAAGAGAGCTTTCTTATAACAGATGTATTCTTCAGCTTTAGATACGGTATGTTTATGTATTACTCGCATCGACAAGCATTTCCTTTGCAGGGTAGGCACACCACAGCTAGTTGATAGGGCAAAGCCGAAGCTGATGTGCTGCTGACTGGGTCACAGTGAAAACCAGAAGATGCCAATAAAAATGAGCTGAGAAAAAATTGGCAAAATTATTATTTATCTCCTGCTAGTCTCCTCTTTCCTTTGAGCTCAGCCAGGTTGGGCTGTCTAGGCTTGACAGTACTGCACTTCCCTCATCTGATCGCTATTCATGGGTTCAAATATAACCACCGGCATAAAAATCGCTAATCTTGTATCAGCAGCTGAAGTTTACAGGCTTCATATATCCATCGACATCCTCCAGCTTCAACTATTAAAAAAAGCAAAATACCTCAGAAAAACTAACAATGAACAGGATAAAATGGGAATAACTCCAAATCGTTGATATTCCTCCCGAAGTATTTTCCCATTGTTTCGAGTTACAGACACAGTAGGCTTCACCAGACCCATCTTTGTAATCTGTCACATGACATAACTTCCCATATAGCAACAGCTATAACCATTTTTAAAGTTACGATAGCAATCAGAAATCCCTACGATTATAATTGTGCAAAGCACTATTATTAAAAAAATACATATATACAGTAACCATCCCAAAAGACACTGTGCTGGGTAGTGGAGGGGGACAGGGATTCATGTCAGCTGACCTACAACTCTCTGCGCTCCCGAATTATCATTTTTTAACCTTGGGGAAAAGATGAATTCTGCTACTGAATAAATTTAGCATAGAGTCAACTTAATGATCACATTAGTCCCTGTCTGTTCTCCCAATGCCCATTCACTATTTAATTAACCTATTTTTGTAGGTTACTTCTTGGAGCTATTTTTATGTAGTTTAATCTAAGTTGTCCCTTCTCTAAAGATGGTTACATGAGTTACCTTTCTTCTACAAACTGTGTCACCGCCATTTGGATGTTAGCAAGAAAATGGTTATGCCAAAGCTTGCTCTGACTTAATTTGCCAGTATACTGCTGCCCAAAATTCATGAGGTTTTTTTTCTGGTTCGTACCTAGGACAACAGAAATCATTCCTGCTACCTTACCAACCTGCTAGAAGATGGATTTGCTTCATTCAGGCCAATAATGCAATCATCATCATGGGCTGATTTAATTACGGAGGGGGAAAAAGACCCCATACGTCATTTTCCTGGAAGCAAGACCCACACACCAGAGATCTCATGACAAAGCCCTCGCGTGCCAGCCCGCACAGATTGCAGCTGTACCAGCCAGAGGGGTGTCTGGTGGTGAATACACTGACAGAAAAACCTCATTATACAAAATGGGGAAGTGACATGTATATTCCTTTTGTCTGCAAAGGGTGCAGGATGGACATGACAACAAGCGAGAAAGTTGTTATTGCGGTTTGTTTGCCGCAGGTCATAGTTAACTGCAAAGCTAGAAAATAGACAGCTAAAAAGATATCAAAGTAAATACTAGGACAGGAGCCCAGCAAAGGCTTAAAAATGTATACAATTGCAGTTTAGAGCCTGGGATTTGCCTGAACTGTTTGAAAAGGGAAACTCAAAAAGGAGATCCTACTTCCCCCGCTGATCCACGGAGAGACTGGGCATCTTTTGGAAGGAATTTATAATTATTGGGGTAACTTTTTGAGCGATTGTGATATTGGCTGTCAAGATCCCACACGTCTTTAGCTGTAACAGATTGCTTTAGACTAGTCTTTCCCTTTGCTGAAAAGTATCGTATCTGAGAGTAACCGGGAATAACAAACCTGTTTTGTTCCGTATTCTTAGTGCATCTTTGACTAATCTGCTAACATATTAGCCTTTCCATTCTCAACCTCTGCCTACTGAAAACACAATTCCTTATACCTCTAATGGGTAAGAGATGATGACTAAGACTTCCAAGTTCTATTTCCAAAATATCCCATCTTTGTTTTAGTGAAAAAGCAAGCTTTTTGGACTTGGGGGAAGAGGGGTGTCTCTGCAGAAGACCTTAGCTGTCTCTATTTTAATAAAGTCAGCTAAAGTCCCTTAAAAGTATGGGGGAGATATAATACAATCTGCATAGTGGAGAATCTAACTCCATATTCTCTATGCTCTTCCAAGCAAGTTAGTTGAAGTAAGAAGCAGAAAAGAAAGGATCGTCTTCAAAAAGTTAGGAGGATTAAAAAAGTTTTCAAGTAAAAGAAGCATATTTGACAAACACGAAAAAATAACATGGAGAAGAAGGACAACAATAACAAAAAGACTAAGTAATCAAAGAGATTATTAGTGATCACAAAGCCTCTCCTGTAACTAGATGCTTTCAAATTAACTCAGCATAAACATCAAACATTTGCCTTTTCTAGCCACCATCTTGCAAAAATAAAAGTTCTGGTTTTTTCTTCTGAAGTGTTCCTACATATAATAACAATTACGTATCATTGCTAATA
>NW_008795672.1:5790456-5847597 GCF_000699145.1 Aptenodytes forsteri | reverse complement strand
TGCCACTGCCCATTATTAATCAAATCATATCAATTGCTATATAAAATAACAATTATATATTATTAACAATGATATATATATTTAATATATATGTGTGTGTGTATAAAACCTAATATATAATATAGCACATTTTTCACCTTATGTATATGTTCAACAAGATCTGTAAGATATATATAATCTTACAACAAAGATCTTATCAAGTAGCTATTAGATTTTCTTTAAATATCAGCAATGTATGGGTTAATAATAAAAAAGTTAAATACAAGGTAAATGTAGTATAAATAATTAAAACATACAGTTTACTCAGGCTGGGATGTTTACAGGAGAAAAAGAGTACGCATACCAAAAGTATCCATTCTTTTTGTATAGATTTTAACTTACAGTTAAAGATTCTGCTGGGATCTTTTTAGACTGCCACCCTAATTCGTCTTAGGAGACAACATATTCGTTAACATCCACAATGGATCCAGGATTTGTTACTTGGTTAGCATACTTATTAACTGCAGAAGGTAAGAACTGGTGCACAACCTGTAAAGCTCTTGCTGGATAATTGCTCTGAGTTCTGGCGTTTTCAGGGGGTTTTTTTTGTTTGTTTGTTTGGTTGGGTTTTTTGAGTGTACAGTGGAACATGTGGCTGGCTGCAGCTTCTCAGGTATCTGACTGCACCAGTAACCTTCTGCAGCAGAAAACGCCCTTATTAATGCAAGATCTGCCAGCAGACACAATCCCAGTTGCTTTTTAGCTACGTCTAGGAATAAAATTAGCTCTTCAAAAGGATGCCTGCGAGAATGAAGAAAAGTTGACACAGAACAGAAGCCAAAAAGAATTGTGAAAAATGGATGGACTTTGAGGTCTTAAACTTCATGTCACCCTACCGATAGTGTTGTTTCTAAGTATTCCTACCTCCCCCCCTCCAAAAAAATTCCTATTGAATTTGATGAAGACAAGTAGTTAAAGAAAATTAAATAGCATCTACTTAAGGAGCACAGATGTTTTCTACCTTTTCCAATTTTTGTCCCTGAACACCTTTCTCTTTTAAACATATACTTCTTCCTGATAACTCCGTTAAATACTGTAAATGTCTTGTAAAATCCCCATTGAGCTGTAAGATTACCTTTCAGCTCTGCTGCAAGTTGATATGCTAACAACCAGCAAGCAGTAAGCTTTCTTGACCTTGACGGGACAAGCTACTGCAATAAAGTGAAAGACTGTATTTCACCAGAACTGTGAAAACAACTCCAAATCTTAGTTTTCCCATCCCAAGCCCAGATCTGAGGTGTTGTCTGAATGAAATTTGGAAATTATGTGTCAAAGGAACTTTGCTAAGCCTAACGTAAAGGCAAATTTCTCTTTTGTAGGAACTGACAGAGAAAAGATACCGTACCTGCAGTGCCAAAACTGGTATGTGCATTCACCATCAAGAAAATAAGTTAATAACTACTTGGTGTTGCTCATATTTTCTGAGCTCTTCCAAAGCCTTTCACTTCTTGAATGCAGATCTTTATGAAGGGGGAGGGGAAATCCTGAAAACAAGTATTTTGAGGTCCAACTGGGAACTGCAGTGATGACAAAAATCTTTCATTATTCTTACTATAATGCATGTAAGTGTTGATCAAAATCCTCTATTCAGGATCAGCCTAATGACTGTGACTATTTGTCTTCTAGCCATCAATCCAGACTGTGGAGAAGGCTAACAGGATTAGGACTAAATTTGTCATGGTCATGACAAAGTCGTGTTCAGTATGCTTCTAGAGGTACTTGGAGAGCTCTGGCCTTTTTAGGTGCTAGCTCTCTGTGGCTAGGAGAAAGTTTAAGGGGATTGCTGGGGCTATTGTTGGTTGATGGAAAATACTGATTTCTTTCTATGGGGCAGAAGTTGTCGGACTTATAATCGTTCGGTCCTTACTCAAAATGTAGTATTCTGGAGTCCGCACTGTTACCAATGCGTGTTCCTACTGCTACTGTCTGCTCTTTTGATTCAGACTGTGGAGAAAGGCTGCAGAGAGAATGGAAAGCCTTCATGTCCTCACGTGATACCACGTGGCTCTGCCTCTGCCCATGCACAGATAATGCTGATTCTCTTTCCTCCTGGCAACACCCAGGGGCTAGAAGTTTTTATTTTCTGTATTGCTCACTGAGAAATGGCCGTATGTGCCTGACATTATTATTATTCTTTGTCTTATGAAGTTAAGCAAAACATGCTACCACGCTGAAGAGCTGGATTAGTATCACGTTTGCTGCAATGATTCTGTACGCTCCTCTGACAAAACAGGATCGGGCACCTCCGCAATCCTTGAGGTTCCTCTGTGCAAAGCTCCCTGGAGCCTGCTCCGTCACGCCTCGGTTCAGTATGCACATGGGATGCCAAAAGGAAGTACTGAGATACTTTGGGCACTGATCCATATAGCATCCACAGCATAAAGTAAACTATGGAGTTTCATGGGGAAAACCATAGTTGCTAAAGTAACCACACATTTGAATTTCTTCCTTTTTCCATGCCCTCAAGGCAAATTACTTTTATAAAGTTTACAGCAGTCCAAACCCAGAAACAACCACTATAATAATAATGTATTCTGACCATACTGCAACACATCCATAGTACTTTTTTGAGTAATATTTATTATGTACTCAGTAATTGTAGCTTACCAGAAGACATTTCTGGAAAGATACGGCATCTTGCTTTAAAAACTTCAATGGATAGAGCTTAGAGAAACCCCAAACTAAATTTGAAAACAAAACAAAAAACAATTTTGGCAGGGAACCATCCAAGTTCATTATATATATTTATATATTGTGTTTCTCTCCCTGCTTCCCTACCTCCATGTCTGAGACTCCCCTCCCATCCTCTCCCTACCCACCAGCCTGTGGGATATTCTACTCATTCACGTGGCAGAGGTCTGGCGTAAAAGCCCACAAGCAGACAGTTAAACAGGCATCAATTTCATTCCACAGTTTTCTTGGTTTAAGGTTTGTTCTTAAAGAAAAGTTGAGGACAACATCCAATTTTTTTTTTCCACA
Organism: Aptenodytes forsteri; assembly: GCF_000699145.1. Lineage (NCBI taxonomy): Eukaryota > Metazoa > Chordata > Aves > Sphenisciformes > Spheniscidae > Aptenodytes > Aptenodytes forsteri. The sequence continues at coordinate 5,844,579 of NW_008795672.1, read as the reverse complement.
CTGCTGCCTCCAGTGATTCAGGCTCATGTAACGAATGAGAGTTTAGTTTATAAAAATCTATCAAAACAATTTGCAATCTCTATGTCAACCAATTTGCCCTATCTTCTAAAAGAATCAGCACAGAGGTTAGAATGATATTACACTATTATAACAACGAGAGTTTTGCTGCTAACTTTAAGAGGGACAGATTGTACCTCTTTTTTCCTCATTTTTCCTGGCTTCCCCAACAGGAAAAACTCAAAGCCGTGTAAAATTTCTGGCTTATGTAGACAGCTAAAAGAGAAAGATAGAGAGAACACAGATGCTATACAGAAAGCCAAATTCACCCTTAGTAATGCAGCAGCAAAAACTTATCCCTTAAAAACAGGTGAGTAAAAATAATTAGTTCAAATCTGAGGATTTTCAGTACTCTGTTGAGTTGAAAACTTCTACATTGAACAAACTTTAAAAAAATACTCTAGCTGCAAAAAGATGAAAACCAAAGTATGTCCACAGGATGCATGCGTGACCCATGCACTGAATCATAAGAACCATTCATAACTGGACAAAACAAAATTACGGTGCCTTTTATTCTGTTTAAGTAAGACTTTACTCCAGCAATAGTCCGTCCAATGTCCAAAAAGAGGCAGAGTGATGGAATCAGTACCCCAAATGGCACATAAAGCATTGAATTTCTAGTCTGAATAGCTCACGACATACATTGTCTATTCTTTAAGATAATTGCCACAGGACCTCTCTGTAAGATCACTGCAAGAAGCCTTTAGAAAACTTACCAACTCTGACCAATACATTAGCTACAGTTTCAATTACCCTGTTAATGTGAAATGTTTTTCAACATGCAGCCTCACAGAAACCAGTTAGCAATACTATTAACTTCACACTTAGTGGCTGAAGAACTGAGAAAGATTAACATTCAAGCAAAGAAAGGCTTAGCTGATTTATGCAGGTAATCATCATGAGCACATAATTATGCCAAATGGAAAAGAAAAGAACACACACATACAGAAAAAAGTAGTGAAAATGCCAAATCTTAAAAACAATCCTATAATGAATAGTCAGGCACAAGAGATACTATTTGTAAGCAATGCCGGCATACAAATGAAGCGCACTGAAAGAAAACTGCCCAATACAGAGTGCAGCTGGAAACGTTGGTAAAGTGCACTCCATAAATTCATGCAAACAAAAGAAATCATTAAAAACAATTTGTTCGCCAAAATCAACATATGATAATATATCTCCTTTTAGACAAATTCTCCTTTGGTATAACGAATAAGTACATTAGCCAGCAATACAATGAGGAAAACAACACGGTAATATCTGCAACCCAAACCCCGCTGTTCTTGCAGAAGTAAATGTCCCTTTAGAGTATATCTTATTTGCTCTCCATATTTAAAATAAGATGCTTTTTATCAACTACAATATTCTTGCAATAAGTCTTTTGAAATGGCTATATTTACCGTAGCAACTGAATAACTGTGAATTAGCAGAAGTTGCTGTTGGTATTTTTCTTCTTTTGGTGAGAAACAACATGAGCTCCGATTGTGAAAATGACTTAAATTCCTACACTACGGCCCACTGCTGAACAAAGCATTAAGGTTCTTATGCGATTTGCTAAATCACAATGAAGTTAAGCACATACTTAAATACTTTGCTGAGTCTGAATACAATGTTTTGCTAAGCCCAACTGCACAAGATTGTACACTCTGCCAAGCTAATACAAGCTGGTGTATGAAACTTTGTTCATGTGCCAAAGAAGGGTTGCTACAGCGTGAGCCTTAGACATTTATTTAGAAAACTTCATGTACCGAAGACTAGGTCTTGCTAGCTGCAGAAGGCCTTTGGCTCTGTCCAAAGTAAACAGGAACAGAAGACATTTGAAACGCAGTCAGTAGCCTGCAGGTTACTAGTACCGAATCACATGGGCACGAGAACCTGTTCAAGGGAGACATTTCACCTGAAAGCCAGAGCACCATTCAGTTCAGGAGACCTTGACGCAAATTCACAATTCTGCCTGGACACTTCACCTTTCTTGGTCACCATCATCCTTTCTTTTTTTATAGGTGGGAAATGTCCCTTGAGCTACTGCTTTGATGTAAAGGGACGAACAACAAAATACAAGACATCAGTAGTGTTGCTTACTACAAGGCATCGACTGTCTAGGATTTGCTAGAAGACTTCTCCTCTAAAAAACATTTTGGACTCACAGCACCACCAGAACAAAATTCCTGACATTTAAAGATAACGCAGGATTGAACTCCCTTCACCACCGAAGCCAAAGCTTTCCAGTCCTTGGCCTCCTGGGATCTCCTGCTTTTCAGAAGAACCCAGCTTCTGTGGCACGCACTGGCTGGATGATGCTACGGCTGCCATCTCCCACGTAATTTCTTACTTATCTCTCTACATCCACGTTCTCATTACCCCAGTTTCTTAGCTCATCTGTCTGGCAAAAATGCTCAATTCATCTAGAATTCAATCTGCGCTCTCATTAATTAATACAACTCTAAGCTGCACGATCTCAGTAAACTCAAACTTGGCATGCTGTGGAAACCTGCTGCCCATACGGCTGGGGGACAGACAGACCCCAGAGGAATGAGGGCTGCCTACCAAACCATCCAACCCACTCTTTGTGTGCCTGCAAGTACACAGATTTTTTCCTTGGAGAACTTCCATCAAGGCCTCCTTTGGCTCAGATTGCTTAAATCACTGCTTTGCACCCCTGCTGCAGGCCATACGCTGTGCAGGAAACTACTACGCATTTCTAGGAGGCAGAAATCAAACAGAATTGTATTCCTTTGGAAAAAAAAAAAAAACAAACAACCTTTTCCTGTCAGTGAAACAGTTTCAAAATGTCTTCAATGCTCCTCTCCTCCTGCCTGCAGCTCCATTTTTTGAATTGGACTTTCCAGACAATTTGGATGCCAGCACAAATTATTTGGCAAAGGCCGGAGTGCTGGCAGGTGGGCTGCTACTTTGGCAATTTCCAGTTTAAAAAAAAAAAAAAAATTAAAAAAAAATCAATCTACAAAACACAAAACGGCCAAACAGATTACTCATTGGCTGGTAAGCCATATCGCCTTGAGGCTGTTGATCAAGCTCTACCCCTGGCTGCCAGCCTGCTGTAGTACAGATGGAAGAACTGGCTGCTAAAACGCTTCTCTCACCCACAGCTCGGCAGGAGAAGGGATCCCAAGCCCTACCGGAGAATATTTCCTTGGTAACTTGACTTGTACTTACCAGTGCCTTTTCACTGCAGAAGCAGTATTTCTTTTCCTTATGCAATATCTGAAGGAGATTATTAGTAATTTTCAGGTATTTCATTCAAATCAGTTACTCCCTGCAGAACACTGGGCACAGTTAATTGAAATTGTTGCCTTGCTCAAAGATTGCATTTTCATCGCAACACAACTGGAGACATTAAAGATAAAAACTTTGCAGCTGTTATTTTGTGGGCTGAACTTACCCATTTCCAAATATCACGTCATTCTCTTTCAGTAGTTTTGATAAGGTCTTACCTGTGTTTATACTGAATTTGTGGTGCTTATATCTTACACACAACCTGTGTATTTCTGTAATAAACAATTAGCTCAAACCCAAACAGGTTCTATATTACATCACTATGAACCAATGGATTCAAATGTAATTTCCTTCCACAATTCCCTAGGTGTATTTAGAAAGTACGGCATAGTTGGTTTCAGTCACAAAGCTTTGTTTACAAAAGCACTGGTATCATACCATGTGCACTCTGCAGATGCCTGAGAATGGAGCAAAACCAATCCCCAGTTATGATATGCCCCTGACATTACGATATAGATATGACTATGATGTGTGGACACAGAGATTAATCAGTATCTTTTCAATTTTATGAAATCCTGCAAATTTAAGCAAAAAAATGAAAGAAAAAGTTGGAAGTTATCAAGATTAATGCAAATAAAAATAACATACAAATGAAATACAAGCTGATAAATGAGTCCTGCAAGCACCAAAACCAAAATCTCAGAGACTTCGAGGGCCTACAACAGCGACATCAGCTTACGGGGATTTTATCCCAAAAGCAATAATAAGGAGACTCCCACATCTGGATCAAAGCCCAGCCACACATCCAAATAGCCCACCTTCTGCACTTTATGATAAAGTTTTCCAGGTGTACAGTTCAGACATCTGGCCCCACACAGCCCTTCCCTGAGCAAATGGGATAGTGCAGTGGAATTGTTACCACTGATCTACAGCATCCAGAAGTGTTATTTGAGGCCCTCTAGAAAGAAAAGGTAGACAACATACACTTTTCCATAGTTAGATGTGTGACTCATTGCTTTGTTTTTCACTTACTTTGTATTGTCCCTTCCCTCTCCTTAGCATGCAGTTTATAATACACAAAACACAAACAAGAGTTTGTTTTTGATTCTCCACTTTAGTGAGTTCTCCTAACACTCTCCTGATCTCTCATCCTCACCAACTTGTTTCTCGTCCGCTCTCCAATGGTGTCCCCTGGAACGAGCGATCAGCACGAAGGGAGCGTTACGCTGGTCAAAATCCCTCCTCCCAGCCCCATCATTTGTTCTGGTTAACTGTCACATTTAATCTCAATGTAGTGCCAAGGGCATGATATTAATCAGCTGTTTACTTCTTAAATTATATTCTCTGCCTTAACTGGACCTGCTCAGAGCTGGCAGTTTGATTAGATGACAGCTGGGGGTCCCTTACAAGCAACATGATGCTGCGAGCCCTTCAGCCCGCAGTTTGGCAGTGGGGATGTGCTGGGATGTAGGCGCAGCCAGCAAAGCAGCAGGACGCCCTCGAGAACCTGGAAGGGACTTGCCAGTTACTGAGCTGACAGCAACAGCACATCACGTTAATGTCTCCTTGCAACTTTATTTCTAACCTCCTACCAAGTGTTTAATTCTTACTGTAATCAAATCAACATCATTTTGTCCTCACTCGCAAATCCTGGATGGCAACAAAGATGTCTAGGAGCACGGACAGGTGGAGAGACCTCAAATCCCACAGGAGTTGTCACAGGTCCTCTTATTGAGGACAAACGGGCAGAGTCTGGAGCGCCCACCACTCTGCACAAGTTGGACGGGTCTCCAGAGCCCAGGCACAGCCTCCCCATGAGCTGCCAGGCTTAGGCTGGGGTCTGCTGGTACCAAGTGCCAAGCATGTGAAGAGCAGCATCCCTACGCAGATGTCAGGCTGGGCCCCTCTGGGCAAAGAGCTGGGGAAAGGAAGTTTACAGGTGCAGGAATATTCACATTTGGGATGAGTTTCTCCCTGCCAAGAGTTATAAAGTACAAGGACAGTGGCTAGCAAAGAGGAAAAGACTTTCATTTCTTGGCTAGCACAGGTAGGGCAAAAGAAAACAAGGAAACCTACCAGAAATCACTGAGGCAGTGATATTGGAGAAAGTAACAGTCTGTATTTTCAAAGGGCAAATAGAAGGGGGAGGAACCGGGACTGTCATAACCAGAAAGGTGAGGGAGATCATAAAACCCTGAAGAAAGCTGTTTCTGTACTACAGTCAAAACGAAACCCAGGCTGTAATAAATCTTTGGGGAAGGTGCCCAAGAATAGAAAGGAAAAATACTTCCTCAATCATTTTCATTAGGAAAGGCAACATCAGGACTGGATAAGGGTATTTTTAATATTATTTTGATATTCTAAATAGAAATAATTTATATTTAGAATCAATTGTAAGGAGTAGGGGGAAAGTAATATAAGAAAGGAAAAAATAAAATTCCTTAAAATGGTAAGGAAGTGCCAACAAGAGACCAAATGATCAGCACGAGAAGAGCTTGGAGTCCATACTGAAGCAGAAGAAGGTCAAGCCAGAAAACCATTAATCTGCCATTTAATATTTTTAAAGGTTCAAAACCACCATAAACAGAGTCCATCAATATAATTTGACCCTTTCCTAAGTGGCAGCTTCACATTGAACTACGTTTTCTAACTCCTTGATATTTTCCTCCAGCACCATTCATTGCAGTGAATGCATGGCAAGCTGTGGAAAGTATTTTTGGCACATAATGTAACTCGTAGGTACTTGGCAGGCACAGCAGACAGTTGCACTGATTGCCTCGGTGTTGCCTCTGTCACTTAGTAAAGTCAGTGATAGATTTGGCCGAGCTGCTACATCCTCCTAATGCCACATTCGGCTCACTCGCTCTCCATTCATTCTTAAAACCAACATATTCTAAATCAATGTGTGAGACAAAATATATCACCTAAGATCTACACACAATGTACTTTTGCTACTGAGCATAAATGTATTCCACCATAAAACAGCAACTAACAGCAGTTCTCGGTGTGCCATGCAATTGAAATGCTGGAGCTGAAAATGAAGTGGTGGAGGAAAAGCGGTTATAGAAAAGACAGAAGTGAAATAGGACTATTATCATGAAGGTCTTTTAAAATAACTTGTAAACCATAAATAATAAAGAACCAAGCTGGTTTAGCAGCAGCATGCTGTTACTGCCGATTAGAAAGCTGGAAATGTGTCTGTTAAGTCTGTCCTCCTCTCCTGCTCCAGATGCGAAAGGCTTTTCCTCTCCAACTCTTTTTAAAGCTTTCAAGTTTTCCAGGTTACCCTTTTGCCTTTGCTGCACGGTCACTCAGATGCAGCGTAGGCAGGACGTAAACAGTTGTAAAAAACCCTCAATAAACTGTTCAGCATACTGTCATTTCCCCTCCATTTTTTATAGAGGAGGAGAAAGGCCCAGAGAAGCATTACGCAATCATGTGCTGAGATGCACCCAGGGCAGCAGAGCTCAAGAATAGGCTCTTTCATTGTTCTAACACCTTTAATGAGAACACAACGTAGCTGGCCACCACAGGCTTGACTCTTGGAAAATACATGCAAAGGATATTGCAGAATTTAATAGTGGCAAGCTGGGGTAAGCAGAGGAGGAGAAAGGCCCAGAGAAGCATTACGCAATCATGTGCTGAGATGCACCCAGGGCAGCAGAGCTCAAGAATAGGCTCTTTCATTGTTCTAACACCTTTAATGAGAACACAACGTAGCTGGCCACCACAGGCTTGACTCTTGGAAAATACATGCAAAGGATATTGCAGAATTTAATAGTGGCAAGCTGGGGTAAGCAGGAATGTCTAGTTCAAAAAAAAAAAAAAGATTTATGTTCAAATGTATAGCCCACCACAGGCTTGACTCTTGGAAAATACATGCAAAGGATATTGCAGAATTTAATAGTGGCAAGCTGGGGTAAGCAGGAATGTCTAGTTCAAAAAGAAAAAAAAAAAGATTTATGTTCATACTAATGTATAGCAGCATTCCAACAGGGCTCAGTATGTACCATAAATCAAACTGAGCTATAAGAAAGTAACAGTGAAGCTAGACAACACAGGTGCTTTACGGTATAAAATTATTATAGCAACTGACTGACTGTACTTTCATAACAGTAACAGAAACTCTACACTCCTCAGCTTTATCTTGTCTTGCCAATAGCAATCATTTGTAATGCACTATTGATGAGAAAGATACCACTTAAAAGCAAAATCCACGTATCAGGCACACATTTATTCTGCAACTAGAAAATGCATGTGGGATATCCTTGTCCCATGCCTGTTCATGGGAAGTGGTACTATGCAAGAAGAGTTCATATGTTTTGCATCTCAAAACCAGCACACACAACAAAATATGATGCAGGGAATAGGCAGAATGGTCTGTTTGAACTGAACTGAATAGAGCAGAAGCCTTTTCTTGCCTTAGAGATCTGCCTGCAAGCGAGTCCTGCTGTTGTTTTTGACTTGCGTACGTGATATAAGTTGCATGCCAGACCAGGAATCATTTTCACTGCTCCAGGGGTATGACTCCAGAGGGGTATGACCCCTCTCTGATCGCTGTACTGCTGGACAGCACGGGAGGCATAGAGGAAGATGAAAGCACGCAAACCGCAAGATGATACCAGAATAAATTACGTAAGAAATATGTACTAGGAATTTCTAGTCCCTCTCAGAGATTGAAGTGGCAGTGAATGAAATTGAAAAACAGTTGAAAATGCAAAAGGAATCGGTGCTTGTTTGGTTTTTATGCAACACAGAATTAACTATGGAACTAACTGCAAGAGAATTAAATCGAAAATAACAGATAAACAGTATACAAAAATATCAAATAATAAATTTGAATGCAACATATCTGCCATTATAAGCATTCCAGAAAAGATGCAACATATTCTTGAGTGAGTTTGAGCTAGCCTCTACTAATAAGGGATTAACAGCAGGTAACAGGCAGGATACCCCTTAACCATGTGCCACAGGCTTTTTTCCTTGCTCTTCTGAAGAAGCTGTCAGACAGCAAACTTTGAATTAGACGGACTCCCGCTCTGATCTGTAAGGGCAATTTCTACACAGCCCTAGGCAGAGTGCCAGCAGCTATGGGCGAACTCTTTGTAGAGCCTTGCTTGTACATACATGTTTTGATCTAAAGTACACCCGTTATTTCAGTTCTAAATTGCTCTCAAATCAGGCAAGCAAAAAGTGTCAAACTAGGTGGTGGTTCTGCAATGTCGACAAATGACAGCCTGGGCTCAGGCTGACATTACTGAATTAATTTTCTCGTCTGATCAAAAGAAGATTTAGTTTCTTGTAGTGAAAGACTAACAACTAACCTAAAGTTTCTGGAAAACCTGGCAGTGCCACGTATCATTTTGGTAGCTTGATCCCCTCTCTCTCCCTCTCTGAGGATCAAAATTAGGCTAACAAAATGGGAGCAAACTGACAAAAATCACAATAATTTTAAATGTAAAGCAGAAACCTGAACTAGGTTATTTCTGTATATTGCACAAGTCTCACTATAATTCTACATTAAATGTGCTTCTGTCTCTATATAATATAAATCTATCCATACATAAAAATACATGTATGTGTGGATTTATAGCTCCACAGTAACTGGAAAGCCATAGATTGATGCAAATGAGGAATGCAGGAGTTATTTTAATAATGTGCACTTCTCTGGCTGGCTTCAACAGATTAAGCCTTTAAAAAAAAGTATAATACTTTAACCAACACATAGCAAAATTGTCCCTTTCGCCCACAATAAAGCCATTAAAACTCTTCTTCTAAGTCAATAAAAAATTTCAGCACTGACAATGCCAAGAACAGCACACTCTTCAGATCTTTTCCAATTTCCTAAGCTATCACAATCAATTCTTTAAGACCTGGAACTTATCCTAATTAAGATCTTTGCTTTGATATGCTGAGAATGACCTCAAGGATTCATTCTAATAAACAGAAATGATTCCTGGTAGTCTGCGGTCCTTGTAAGCCTTGCATCAGAAATCAGTCAACTCGTTCCATGTCAAAACAACTTATGGTTTATCGTTCTGTCCCAACCACACTGACATAGACTTGAAAAGCAAGACATGGGTTGCTCGTATGAAACAAAAGTTTCTCAGGAAGAACTGTTTTGATGATTTCTTCTTTCAATGCAATTTTGACAAATAAAATGAATCAGCCTCATCAGTGGAGAGGAAAAAAAAACCATTTGAAATTAAATGACACTTTGCTGAAGTAGTTATCCTGATTCATGCCCCTAAAAGACTATAGTGACTCAGTTATCTCCACAGGCTCAAGACTTCTGATCTCATACAAGCGTCCACCTAAGCTGACAGGAGGCTCTTCACAGATTTCAGCTAGAGGTAGCTTAGAGTAAATGACCACAGTGGAGATGTTATACAGCTCTGAAGAGTTATTTGTAAGCTCCTATAATTTTTTTTTTTTTGGTGAAGTCTACTTTGTCTTCCCACCCTAAATTAACACTTTCGAAACATGTAAACTTTGCATAAAAATTCAATTGTTACCTGCTATAACAACACTTACTTACTGTGAGGGTGGTCAAACACCAGAACAGGTTGCCCAGCAAGGTTGTGGGGTCTCCATCTTTCAAGATATTCAAACCCCAACTGGACATGGTCCTACGCAACCTGCTCCAGGTGGCCATGCTTTGAGTAGGGAGGCTGGACAAAACGGTCTCCAGAGGCCCCGTCCAACCTCAGCTATTCTGTGATTATGTGAAAAATATTCATGAATTATTAGAGCGGGAGATCACAGCACTGTAGTCTATGAAAGTTCACATTAATTTTAGTCTGCATGTGGCTCATTAATAACTAACTGTAATTCAAAATGTAGGCAGATTTCATAGGGAAATCTCTATGGTCACAGAAACATCTTCCCCCCTCACCACAAAACAATTCTTTATATCAAGAAGCTACTCCATGCAGTTAAAACTTCAGTTTGCTTTTTATGCATGTAGAAAAAAAGTCAACACTGAACAAGGCTTTGTCAAACATCTTTCATATGTCACTGAAAAGGATAAGGTCATATTATTAAATAATAAATCTTATCTGCTTTTACAGATTCCAATATATTACTGAGAACTGATATCAAAATGGGAGTACTTTGAGCCTCTGTTAATGAACCACGCTACTGTGCTAGGTCAGCACAGTTCTGCTATGCTTTACTGAGGTGATTTCCCGCACACACTTTAAAAAATAAAACTCACATAGTCTTATTTTAGAAAAGAAAGACAAGAAAGCACTAAGGAACCAGGCTTTTATGTAATCCCCAACCCCCATATTATTATCAGGGGAGCATACAAATGTGCTAATTTGAAAAATCACCTCCATTTTCTGCTGCTTCACAGAGAAAAGCAATTTTATTCTGAACACTCACTCAACTCTTGGACACGTCCAAGTGCACAAACGGACAGTGGTATATTCATCGATTGAGTAAAAGTGCCAGAACTGCTTGGGGATGATACCATGAATCTTATGCCTATAATCTATTGGGGAACAAGGGGAATGCAAGTCTTTTACTCACTATTGCTTATTTCTTATGTCTATCTCAACAACAAACATTCTTTTCCCCAACTTTGTGTTTGGTCACTGAATTCCCTTTTATAATCCTCCATTTTCATTAGTGACAGTTACATAAATATTTTAAAAATAACTAATTTAATTGTCCCTTAGAGAGATAGATAGTTCAAATAGCTCTGCAGATACTTTTTCAAACTTTCAAGCCATTGACTTCAATAATGAGCTGTAGCAAATTTGTTGTAAAGTGGAGAAATAATTCCACTTTCGTAACGGCTCATAGCATAAGCCTCTAATGAACACAGAAACCCACCAATTCTGCGCAAGTATTTGAGGTAGTTTTTCCAGAGGTCGGAGTTGTGATCTTCAAGCTCATTTAGGATGGTAATATATATTAAGACACAAACCACATAGTTATCATTGAGATAGGGTGCCATACAAACCCATTCGTACTTGTGTCTCTGTGGGGCAGTTCACTTATTGCAGCTTTACCACGTACATGTAGGTGAGCCTGACAACAGGAACGGAAGAAACTATCACCTGCTTAGATAATAAAAAGCTCAAACCACCAAACCAGAATATAACGTATAGATTTCCTTCCCACACTCCAACAGATTAAAACTCAGATTTGCTGAAATCCATTTTGAGATTTCAGCAAATCCATTTATCTCTGTTATGCACCCTGCTGTCTTCCCATCTTACTTACTCCATGGCCTAAGGTTAGGATGAGGAAAAAAGGGCAGACATCTTTAGATCTCCACAGAGTATACAATGGAGCATGTAGAAGACCCCAGCCCTGCAAGAAACACTGCAGAACTGGATGTCCAGCTGCAACATCTGAGAACGCATTACTTTCACAGCTGTAAGGAAATTTCTGAAAAACACCATATTCCCCATTGACCGCAAAAACATTAAGAGAAGGATTTTCAGTAACTTCAGAGCACTACTCTATCTAATTTGTTATGAAGTCAGGGTAGCGTTGCAATGGACTTCAGTGCATTGAAACCCTGAAAACCTTCAACCAGACCCTTGACTAAAATTATTTTCTAATACTGATCTAAGGTAAATTAACATTCACTAACTGTAGAATAAAACATGCAACATACAATAATGTTCATGCATTTTTTTCCCCCATTCCAGGTACATTATTTTGTATTTTTAAGCTTCTTTCCCTACATCTGTAGTGTCTACAACAGTTTGACCAAAACAGTTATGCAGAAGTTAACTAACTGTGCTTGCATCAAACACAGCTAAAGTATTTGGGGATGGATACAGGCCAAGCATGAAGCGTAAATGCAATTCATTGTCACTATTACAGTCACAGCTAAATCTAATAGAAAACAATGATATGGTGCTATGACATCTGCAAGGTAAAAATTGCACCAGCACCTTTTTTTCCCCATTTGCCATAAACACTTCTCTCACACACAGAGTACGCATACGTCTACTAACCTGATTTCAAAGGAAAGAGCACTGTTCATAAAAATACCAGTATTTTTACTTTCAACACCACCACCAGAAACAGTCAAACAAATAGTACTGGACTACAAGTAGCACAGCATGCGCAAAGCTCCAAGGTAAGTGTTTCACATCTATAAGACTGTTTAGACGCTGCTTAGATATTACTTGATGTGAGTTTGACATTTTTGAAAGTCTGGAGGAAAGTCTTTACTAAGAAAGCTACCTCCAAAATTAGAGAGGAAGTAGGTAGGTTGTGGCGGGACCTCCCACAACTGCACAGGTACAGTATGTGTGTGTGTCTCCACCAGCCATTTCCAAAGAAGTTTTGAAACACAAAGGTACTTCTTTTTCCAACCCAGTCTATCCTATTGTATGTAGTGATGAGATAGCTTAAAATCCATATGGAAGAAATATAAAAATTTAATTCAGCTGAATTGAGCATAAATATTCCTTTTTGACTGGCCAGTGCCAAGCTCTCTCTCTACATAAGTAATATTGTAATTGCTCACATATTTTGGCCACATAGAATGAATCTGCTCATGTTATGTTGTATAGATAAATCATAAACACATAAAGACAGAAAATATTTCCTGTCCTGAATGCTTCACCAAAAGGAACCCAAGTCAACCAAACTTGCTAAGCTTCTTCCAAATGTTTTATTCCATTTCTGTTTGTTTCTGAATGACACCAACATGCACCCTTTGTCTGAAACAGGGAGAGGGAGGTAAACTCAAAAAACCTGGAATAGGTAAGAAACTTGCTCCAAGTATGCACTGAAACATTTCCTTACCGTATGTGGCATTGTGTTACAGGACGAGGATATTCTTTTTTATGTAATAGTGTTTTAATACTTCAGTAGTTACCTTTCATTTGTCAGAATGACACATTAGTAAAACACTGGTTTAAAAAAATCACTCCGTCACGCACAATCTCATTCATGTTACATATAACATTCATATTCATATATCACACATAATGATGTACGGATACATAGACATCCTTTCAGCCTAAAAAAACTAAAGGAAGAGAGAAAATGTAGCCTTTGCTAATTTTGGGTTCACATTGAGCTTTGTAAGTGAAAAGGAACAGAATAAAAGTTATAGCAACCTTGGCAGAGAAATTCTCAAAATGGACGAGAAAGATTTGGAACCAATTTTACTTCTGCAATGTTCTGCTTAAAATAGCATCCACGTCCACCCGTAGTATTAACACAGCTAAATTTATGGGTACTCCTTACGCAAACTTTAGCTCACCTCTTTTTCAGGTTATTTGGTCAAGATTTGTCTTATTAGATAATGGCTAATAATAAAAGGTCTTGTCATGGCAAAAAAAGTCTTTGTAGTTAACAGAAATTGGTGATTTAAGTAATGAGATATAATTATGCATCTGATTCACGGTGTTAAGGTCAGAGCTAAGATATACACTAAGTGAAGACAAAGAAAAAGATGTTTGGCCCTAGAAATAGGTGCAGCAACATCAGCAAAGTTGCCTCTGCAAGCAGAATAACATCAAATGAAACAGCCAGCCCAAGCACAATCAAGTGAGGGGAAAAAATAAAGTTACATATCATTTGTCAAAGGCTAACTGCAGGCACGCAACTGTTAAACATTTCTTAGCTATTGGAATCATTATTTCTTCGGGCATAAAATACAAAGAGAACTAAAAAAAAATAAATGTAAAATCACTAATTCCATCTCTGAGATATGGTAAGTAATTTCACAAATAAAAAAAAAGTGGATCAAAGAAACCCAGTGAAAATGAGGATCTGAAGAGACAAAGGCACTGGCAGAGAGAAGTACTTGAGTATACACTATATTAGCTACATCTTCATTTTTAAAGGAAACCATGCAAGACCTCCCTCTGTCCCCAAAGCTGCTCATGTGCTGGGTCAGTGGTTCCCAGCTGATGGTCGGCGAGGCACAGTCAGTAGCTTGCAGCTGCTCCAGCAAATCACATTAACCAGTAAAACTGCCACGTCTCAGCTCTAAAACATTCGACAATGAAGAACGATGATGTTTTTCCTCAAACGCTGAGACCCTGAAAGTAGCCATTTCCTCCAAAAAGTTTGTGAATCACCATCTCAGGTGTCTATTATATGAGTTGAGTCAAAAGTGGAGGGAATAAATGTACTTGCTTTAGTTTATCCTCGACTTCAGCGCTTCCATCATTCTAAATTCAAACTATAGCACTTCAGCGTAACAAAATCTTTGTTCCAAAACAAAGATTTAATGCCTCAAATGAAGGTCATAACTATTTGCCCGTCTCTAACCTAGATTCAATATTTTCTCCATGTGATTTGAAAAGATCAGAACAAAGGTTCTAGGGTATATCATAAAAAAAATGCCAGACATCACTGAAAGACATCTGCCCTTTACCCAAACCAATCTAATCTTCACCTGTGTACAATAATATCTTAGGGAATTAATATTCTGTGATAACCAAAACAGAATCCTACCATAAATTGTTTGACAATAATCCGAAAATATTTGCTCAGATTTGAAAAGATCAGAACAAAGGTTCTAGGGTATATCATAAAAAAAATGCCAGACATCACTGAAAGACATCTGCCCTTTACCCAAACCAATCTAATCTTCACCTGTGTACAATAATATCTTAGGGAATTAATATTCTGTGATAACCAAAACAGAATCCTACCATAAATTGTTTGACAATAATCCGAAAATATTTTCTCAGAACTAAAAGCAAATGAAAGAATAAACAAAAATTGGATTCATTCTTCCCCTGAAGAAAAGGTTTTCTTAAATGTCAAAACTGCTTACTGCAGTCAAGATAAAACACCAACTCCTCCCAAATTAGTAAAACAATCAAGCATCACATAATTTTTAGTAATTAGACTCATTAACATTCCTTAGAGACTGATTTGATTCACTGTATGAAACACACTTTCTTCTTACAAAGCTTGTTTTTTCACCCCAAAGGAAAACTCTAAACAAGTACCAGAGATAGTGAATACTGCATTTTAGCATCTTAAAACTAACTTCCAGTGAGAGAGTAAAACGGTGCCATTAATATGCGATAGTCTTCAATTAAATCCAGATTAAAAAGCAACTCAACATCTAATAAAAAACCTTATGCATACTTGATCGACACTGTATTGAACTCAGGAGACTAAAGAAAGAGAAGCCGTCATGGTGCAAGCAATCATATTATATTCAACTTTGCCAAAAAATAGACCTTTTTTCCAGCCATAGATGTGGCCGTAACAACAGCATACAGCAGATCAATAAGGTGGTTTATTGAAGCGGGCCAATTTCAGAGGTGGCCTATTTAACATCTCTTTCCAACTCATATGTGTTTCTTCCTCTTCTGTCACACAGAGGATGAAGCTTTCTGGTACGATTGACTAGAAGCTTTAAATACACAAATCAAGTAACGTGAAGGGCCTTCTAAAACCTGGTGAGAACCAATAGCTATTTCTTGCATATTCTCTTTGTAAATGTTCCTTCAGTATGATAGAAGAGCACATATGGTATGTGGTGATGAAAGCAGTTAAGCTGAATTCCTTTTTCCAAGTATTTCAAGAGCACTTCCTTACCTAGCAGATTGAGGATTTGGGGTGTCTCACTCAGTCTGTCCCGTTGAAGCTGCTCCAGTTTATATAGACAACTCAATATTCATTTGCCCAGAGAGAACTGGACAGTCTGTTACATGGAACCTGGGTCTCCCACATGATGAAAAAATCCCTAGTCTTTAGCATCAGTCTCTCTCTCCGTATCAAATATTCATCCCAATGAATATTTAATTATCTGTAATAAGTAAAACAGGGACATCAGGAGAAGCCGAGCAAGAGGCTGACAAAACCACCTGAGGTTTAGAGAAAAGCTGCAGCGATAGGGAAGCATGCATTTTTCACAGCTCAGGAGACTATCTTATCTATGAGGCTCTTGCTTAGCCTAAAGCAGGGCTTCTACATCTTGCTTTATTTGGGGGAAAAGGCTTGTGTGGTCATAAAAAGATTTTTGTTTCATTCCAAACAAACCTAGAAATTCTTTGCAAAACTGGTCTTTCGAGCAGTTCAATTATTAACATTTCATTATCCAAGTGTTTTAATTAACCAACCTTCAAAATTATAGGAAAAAAGTAATATCCCAACCTCAGAGCTAGAAATTGCTGGCAAAGAGGCTTAGACAAATTGTTAATAGATTTGTTAGCAGGAGTTTGTCAGAGATCAGCTGCCCAGTTATCTATACATTAAATAGCGTCAGGTTTGAAGAAAATGCCCCAGCTCCTCTATTTAAGAATAAGAAGTAAAGAAGCATCAACATCCTCAACTTGATCTCCCAAATCATTAGCAAAGGCTTTTGCCTCCTTTTCAGTAGCTCAGTACTAGAACTGCCTCTCTGAAGCACCCAGACACATCAGCGTTAGCGTCAGGCATGGAAGGACATCAAGTCTGACGTGGTTAAGCCAAGTCCTATCTCAGTACTGAATCTAGAGTGAGAGACAACAACTGAGCTATGACAGCCTGGTCGTACTTTAGTAATAAAAATAATTTTTAAAATCTCTCAGGCATTACAGTGTTGAAGGTTGTTGAAAAGAGAAGTAAGATTAGGAAGAAGTTAAAGTATGACAGAAAAGATGTTAAACAGTATGGGCTGGAAGACTGCTTTAAATGTCAACCCCAAGACATCTGCAAGTTATGCCGAGACTGGTTTAGTGAAGTATCAGCAAGGTAATGCTGTCCTGAAGAGCTGCAATGCATTTTTGATACTGGCAGTCCATAAAATTGGTATCCTCTTTTGAGACTCTGGAAACGTGCCTTTGTGAGTACAAGTCTACGAATACAAATAACATGCAGGTTGACTAAAAAAAGCTCTTGCTCATTTCAAATGGATTTTACAGTAACGTCTACAGTGAGGTAATGGTTCAGCATTGAAACCATGTGGAGAGCGTGATGCATTTCATAAACATACCAATATCATAATCCACCAGACAGCGGTGCTGGAGCCTGCAGCCGTTGTGCTGGAAGCATGTGTCTCCAACCAGAACGTCAGCCTCACTGTTCTAAAGAAAAACTTCTTGCAGTTGTGCAGAGAAATGGTCCAACCATAACTGACGAAGCAACTACCTGTGACTGCAGATCCCCCAAGAAAATATTTCTGAGATTCAGCCTATTTCATGTATGTCAATAGGTTGTTAACAGTGCAACCTACTGCTCGGGTGGTCCTTTGCTCATCACGTGTCGGGGAGGAGCCAAGTCTATTAGGGCTGAGTTACTCACTGAAGTGGGTATACCTATAAAGATGGGGATAAGCGATGTAGGCTCCTGTTGCTAAACATAAACACCCCAGGAGCGGGAACCTCACCTGCAGACTGGAATAAAAAAAAATTGAGTATTTTGTTTTTCTAGTGATTAAAGAGATTTAGGGTGTAAAAATCTATGTGCACCAATGAAGTTTCAGCTTTTGAGATGGAGGATCCATTCATACTGTCAAACTCGCTCATTAAAGGATACATAAATCACGTTAGTGACAGTAAGAAACTATCAGCTACAAAAATGGCTGTAAAAAAATTAAGCAAGTTGAACAAGTAGAATCTGTATGGCCCACAGAACTACTGGATCAAAGAGATATCGGCAGTTTCATAGCAGCCTGCAACTGGCAGAAAGGGAAAAGGGCAAAAAGGATTAAAAATTTGAGTTTAAAAGTTTACCCTACATCATCTACTGCCCTTACTCATTTTTACACATCTCTTTAAGCTAAAAGAGTTAGTTTTACTTAATGTTTGAGTCCCTGATTCAGCAAGTTATTTAGCTTAATACAATCCCTTCACAGACCTACGCTCTTGCTAAACGGATCTTTACAGATTAATATTACACCAAATTCTCTCAGACTTTTTATAATAGATGGAGGAGCATGCACAGCAGTAGCTTTAAGATGGTCTAAAAAACCAGCATTTCTATTTAAGACTGTTTCAGTTTCAATATGGTCTGAAATTTCCACCTATCAGGCTGTATCCTAAGCCGAATTTTTCTAGGTACTTTGAAGAAATTGATTCAACCATTTTTGCACAAACAGTCAAAACACATATTTCATAAAAATAGAATAAAAAAAAATCCTTTTGTTCAACCTCTGCAGTACCAAAACAGCTGGGATTTGAAAAACGACATTTTTCTGGAAAGTATCCTTCAGCGATAAGTAATTAAGTTTTCCAGTGAACAGTATTTTGATTTCAGTAAGCTTTTTGAAACTATTCATGGAGGATGTACAAAACTCTTAAGAACAACAGTGAGAAGTTAAATCAAGTGATTTTTCTCAAGGAAAGAGTGGTATACTGCACAGGTAGGTATGATATGATAACCAAAGGTAGTTCTTGCTACCTTGTACCTCCAGCCTCATTTTCTCCACTCCTTATACGCAGGCAAGAGGTCACTGACTGGAAATCATGCAGTGCCCAACTTAACACACGAAAAAAATGTCACCAGGAACATGGACGGAAAAAAAGAAAAAAAAAAAATCTGCATTTCGCCTTGATCCCACCCATGTTTTTTATAGTTTCCCGGTCAATTCAGAAATCTGGTTTTGAGGTGAGGGTTTTTTTGTTGCTTTTCTGGGGTTTTGTTTGTTTGGTTTTTTAACCCTTCTAGAAGAGGAACTTCCACAGTGCAGACATTCATGTTTTCTAGATTAGCAGTGAATAATGTGTAATTTTATGTCTCTAATCACTTTATTTTGCTTACTATGTTTGTATTTATATGCATTACGTAGGAAGGAGCTTCCTCTCTTCCTCTTCTTCACCCCTCCAAAAGACAGAGCAGAAGTGAACATACCTGCCTAGTAAGAATTTATCCACTGTATGTCCAGATGCATCAACTGTGCTGAAAAGCAGACACACAACAGTGACATGACTTTGTTCACATCCAAACCTGTCAACATGGAACAGTTACCAGTTATGCCTACAGCAAACCACTAAGAATTTATTTATGAATTAATGAATACAAAGTATTAGAGAGAGCTTCCCCAAGAATCTAAATCATCGTTCACTTCCCAAAAGCACTGCAACCCTTTAAGCACTTAACTTGGTTCAAGCAAGGCTTTGAGAAAAGGTTTGGGGCACGACAAAGGAGACATGCCAGTACCTCAGCCTCAGGTTCCTGCTACTCTTGCCCCATCGATGTCTGACATCAGCATGGAAAACATGACCTAAATCACACAGTATTTATGAAGACGGCTTTTTTTCAGCTCTCACTGTTTTTCTTCCTGCAGACTGCCTAGGATATCTGCTTTTGTGAAAATCCAAAAGGAAACTGCGAGAAAACAAGAATACTCCTCCTGGCTCCCAGCTTCAGGATAGCTAGTCTATATGGTAAACCTAACAACAGTCATCAGCTGCTTGGAGGAGACAAAAGATACTAAAACAGGCCTAAAAAAGGAGAAAAGCCATAACACATATGGAAACTTTTGTGGTTTGGCCCATTCCCAGAAAGAATCACCTCTGCAATTCCTGTGAACTACCCCAGCTTCTTCAGAAGTCCTCCCATGCTACAGCAACCAGTCATTCTGTCCTACTTTGTCATCTTAAGCTATGCGGTGTTGGTATAACTAATGAAGAGAATGATCTATTCCTTCTAATGTGTATCATCAATAACATCATGCCGACGCAACTCTTATGTTTCTCATATTGTTAAGTGGCCACAAATCATAATTAAAAGTGTAATTCTTCCAAACTATCTGTTTGTACAGAACACTGCAACTTCAAACAAGCAATCCTTCAACCTACGTACTAACATTTTACATTGTTCTTTTATATTTTTGAAAGGTTCTGAATAGAAAAATCCATCAAATATGTTTGGTCATGGAATATGCCTTACAGCATTTTAAATAACCTCATTTTCCTCGCTTCCAAAGTAGTTAGAATACTCAAACAACTCTTGAGATGAATATTTTCCACCTCTCCATACAAAATGCTCGCTGATAATTTAACTGTAATATCACACCTCTAAAATAACATGGTATTTTCTGAGTAACAGTCAATATATTGTAATGCCTACATGCAAAAGAAGGAAGTTGGTGGACCACCTACTTGCTTACTCTTGCTGTACCTTTTCCCCCCCAGTACAAAACATGACCATTACATTTTACATACAGTTAAACACATGTCTAAATAGAAAATCAATGAGTGCTATGATTTTTAAAGCACAAAGGAGCTCACCAACATTTGCTACCAGTCTACGAGCCAAGGAGGGATAGTATTTTTGAAAGAGTTTTGCTATGGTAATTCTGTCCTCACTTAAACCATAGTTTCACCTCTTGCTCATTGGGAAACTCCTATTCTAGAAATACAGCAAATTGTGACAAAGGCTTCCTCTAGATTTCCAATTTCTCTAAATCTTAAAAAAAACCTAACTTGATAAAGATCTTCCCTTTGTTTCCAGTCCTACCCTACAGATTTTTGTGCATGTGTAAGCGCGCACTGACCTCAGAGCATAGGAGAGCATCAGCTTTTCCACACAATTCTTTGGACACAGCAGAATAGGAAAGAAAGCACATTTAGCCTTAAGGAAGGGTGAGAAAGTAGAGGAATAAACTATCTGAGGATATTACACCACATTAAGCATTCGACTAAAGTTCATGGACTGACATTAATAAAATCAAGTTAACCCAGAGTTAAAGATAACAAATATTTCATAACAGTTCCTATGTATTTTGATATTGCAAAAATGTTCACTAGGATCACTGCCATAAGGAAAGCCCAGAATACTGGAAACACTGGGGCATGCAGTAGACAGGTGTCAGCACAGATGATTTGAGAGGTTATGAGCACACCGAGTACCACCAAAAGTATTTTGTAGAATTAGAGAGGGTTCAAAGACTCCTGGAACTGCCTAGAAAAACCCTCACGAAAAGCGACTGGAAAGATTGAAATCATTTACCTTAGGGTGCATCTACATCGCACAGGGTTACGTGCAATGATGCAGAGCAAATCAGCCTGTGCCAATGCCCAGACGGCACTTCTGTACTGCTTTTGGTGTCCCAGCTGGCTCATTTTAAACTGATTTAAATATTCAGTGTGCTCATATGTCAGAAGGAAGATGCGTAACAAGAAAGAAGATTGAAGTACAAGAGGGTGTTTAATATACAGAAAAAGAAAATTATTACTTTATTTTCCTTTTTTTCATACTCTGACAAACACTCTTATCAATAACGTAAGATTGAGCTCTGGAACTCACTGCCACAGGACAGTTCTGAAAGAAATTTACGTGACTTAACTGCCGTCTTGCTAATGGTTTCAATAAAGCTTGAATTTTCTTAATATTAAATAAGAGACAACACATGCATCGGATTTGAAGTTTAGATAGGAGCTCTGAGAATGAATCAGGGATGGGGGTCTCTTTTGGAGGTTAAGGAATTAGAAATCTCTGAAGTTGTATTTGCAACGTTTGTCTCAAAATGGCAAGAAACAATAAAGCCTATGACATTTCTGAACTGAAATGGGATAGAGCGCTGACTGTTCCTCTTTCACATTTGACCGAGACACACACATCCACAGTGCCTCCTCATTATTAGTAGAGGAGATTATTTTTTCTGTGATGCTTATTCATGAAATAGCACTGTGTAGCATTTTCATTATGTCTTTCCCACTCTGCTTGACAACCACTTTTCATTCTCCATATTTTTTCAGTAAGAGACCTCAATGGGCCAGCATGACATTTTCAATCACCCTTTTTTTCCTTCCAAAAACTGAATTAGACCTCAAAATAGTTGATTTTAAAAAATAATGAGGCTTGCATAAACCTACCCCCTTCTCAAATCTTTCAACACAGAATTGCAAAATCTATCCATCACTGGAATCACCATGCAGTTAAAACTCCCAAAGCTTTCAGCTGGACCAAAATGTTAACTGTTCCACCCAAGTCCAGCGAAATGGGAGCCTGTAGTGCAAAAACAGCAAGACACCTTTGACTATCCCAGTTCCAATGGGTAAAGCAGCAGAAAAGCCTGATTAATAAGGCAGTTAAACTGCTGCATCTTTCTGCGGTCCTTCAAAAATCATTCAGAAATAAAGAACAGCTTTTCCCTGCCTGTGAGATCAGATTTTGAGATTTTAATGAATCTTCCAAAATCCAATATTCCTGCCAACTGCTTTGTCACAACCTGTTTCTACTTCAAAACCTTCTGTCTATCACTTTCTGACAGTGAGCAAGGATTTATATGCATCTTAGAAAGCTGCCCAATCACCAGTTTTGCAAGATTTCTAAGATACAGGCAGATTTAAAACAGTGTGTCCTTGACTATGAGCATTACACCGACCTCCTAATTCTCTCACATCATTCCAGGATAAACTATGAAATTTGCATTTAATGATCAAGAAATGTAACTGCTAATGATGTAAAAATCTTATTAAAAGTTCCCAGTAACAGGAATAAAAACAGGAAAATTATTAAAACTATTATTTAAAACTGACATTTAAATTGTGTTCTCTGGCAAAAGATAAATTGTCAAAGAAAATAAAGTGTAATAATTATTGAGAAAATAAGTTCTCCCACGGTAGTCACTTAAATGACTAAAGCACTCATTAAGTTTTTTTCCTCCAAATAAATCCTCTGTTAATCCTTTCTTTGTATTTCTTTAAACAACTTATGAACATATAAAATCTCTCATGACACCTTGACAGTGTTTTGAAGCATCACTTAGCCTGGGAAGAGGGAGGACAGGGCTTTATTTTTTATTTTAAATTAGTTGTTTAAGAGCAAGACTTGATCAGTTAGACACAGTCCCATGTCTCAGTCACATCCTTTCTTACTGGTTTGTATTTTATGTCCTGTCACCATCCATATGCTTTCCTAAACCCCCCTCCTTTAAGGGAAAGTTTATTTGGAAGGCACATAATAAAATAATTAAATATACAACGACTCCTGACAATCCTCATCAGACTAAACAAATTTTCTCTAAGGAAGTAAAAAAGTGCTGCTTCTCCCCAGGCACACATTGATCAGAATACAGCCATATCAGGGCAGATCCCTGGCCTAGTTGCTACAATCAGGCTAATTGCACCACCCCCCCCAAAAAAAAAAAACCAAACCCAAAACCCCCATGCAAATTAATGAGGCTGCCTAAGGCATGTACTTCCATTTTTTTCCCCAAGAATACACCACCACAGATGTGTGGCATTTCTTCTCAGGAGACAAATAATCTTTTGACAGTAATGTTCTTAAGACACTAATGAAAGACAAAGAAGTAAATGGTTAAGCAAAACTCCTTTATTATCTTCACACCAGCACTCATTTGTTGACTCACACTCCCCGCTGGGAGCCAAGCATCCCAATCTCTCTCACAGGCATCTATCTAAAAAAGCTGACAGCAGTTTAGTTTAGTTTCCTACTACCAAAATTCACAGCCTGTTCTCTGTAAGCGTCTCACCAACAATGCCTTTAGCCAGTGCCACGGAAGAAGGATGTGCTAAGAAACATTTTCCACAATCCGATGAGAAGAGATCATTTCCGAAATAAAGCATGGACAACAATAGCAGCACAAACACTAATAAGAGCAGAAAAGGCATGCTGATCTTTCAGAGCCAACAGCAGTGCAGCTAGGAGTACAATTTCTGGAAGAAGTATTAAATTGTAAAATCTGGCAGATTTGGACTATGGCCTGTCAAAAGGAGCCTCTCGTATCAGAAGCCTTAACTCATACAAAACCACCCCCAACATCTGCAAGGGTGCAGCGTTTCTGATCCTAAACATGTTTCCTATAAAAGCAAAATGAGACTAAGCCAGCAGCCAATTCAGATGGGCACGCCAAATGACGAGGACTTTGAAAAGCCAGTGAGCCACCTCTAACACCATTAGAAAGCTCCAATGAACTACTTCAAAAACCTAAGCCAAGAAATTAAGGCAAGCAAAGAAAGCTCAACCAAAGCCCAAAAGCATTTCTAACAGTAAGGCAACCAAAGCCCAAAAGCATTTCTAACAGTGCTAGATGCAATTCAGCCCTTACTGAAATATTCTGAAAAGTTACAACCCTTAAAACGAATGTCTCGGGACAGTCGCACCATCACCACCACCTCGCCCCTCTTTGCTGATTCCTCTAAGGCTCAGCACAGACTACCAGCAGCCACCAAGAAAGCACCTATACACCCACCAACAACCCTGTCCTTTGGCAGGGACCTGCGCCTGGGCAAAACTATTCAAGACAGCTGAAAACCAAATCCCACTGCAAACAGCTCTGGAAAGACGCCACAATAATTGACTGCTTAGTATTTCATCTGCCATGTCATCACCTATGTTGACAAATGTAAATTAACACACATTGAAAAAACATTCCTGACTACTTACACAATGATAAGCTGTAATTCAGCTATTAGAACTCAGAAACAAGAGCTTGGAGTTATATGTAATTCTGCAAAAACATCAGCTCAGTGCTTAGCAGAGATTAAGAAAAGCAAAGATCAAAAATATTCATATCACTGCATGCTTCTCCTTTTCTCATACTCTTCTCCAAGTATTTGCTCTTGGCCACTCTTGGAGAGCAGACACCGAGAGTTAGCTCGATCTCTGATCTGACTCAGTAACACCTTTCTGGTGCTCCTGCTACAAGAACAGTGCAATTTGATAAAGGGGCTATGAATTAAAGCATTGTTAAATTTACAAGTATTTCAATTTAATAGCATCAACACTAGATAGGCTATAAATGCCTTCCTGATTGTTACATATTTTATTTACAGAATGAGCCAGATGGCTCAACAAAAACTGACACAAATCTGGAAAAGGTTTGTTATTGTATATTGCCATTGCAGGTCTAAAGGAAGCAAAATACAGTGTGTTAAGTTTCAAGGTGCCTCCACACCCTATCTAATACTGTGCTTATTAATTGTGACCCAAATAAGGAATATATATAGAGGACAGTTGCAGATCTCTTTAAAAGCACTTTTAGCTTAATATGGACTGAAATCAAATCCCACTGAAGTCAACAGCAAAATCCCATTAGTGAAATGGGCTTCTACACCAGTTGACATTTGTTTAGTTAAGAGTAATGACATACAGGCAACTTCAATCCACCTCAAAATTCATCCATCCCATACCACACAATAATGTGATACCTAAGAATGTCTGAATGCGTAATATTTTAATGCCAGGCTCCTGATCCAAGTATGGATTACAAAATATCATACCTACAAGACAAGATCCAGAGAACATCATTGTTTCCAAGCATCAACACTTTGGCCACCCCAGAAGAATAGCGCATAAACTGCCTACTGAAAAAAAAATCCAAACATCCAAAATGGTTACACAGGACAAGCAGCTAAAACTGTAGTAAAATAATTCACTCCACAGTACACAGCTGACAACTGTATGCCACTACGAGCTTAATGGCTTTAATTTTGACATTAGGTGTTCAAATGACCAAGAGAACTACAGCAAGAACACATATGCTTCCTTGTAAATGTTCTTGCTACCAACTCAAACCAGAAGCTAATTACACATCAAATAACGCTGAGCTCTTACTGTGGTAGATGTAAAACTAATTTTTTTTTTCCTCCTGAAGCCACTTTATTGTAAAACCCTTGGATCACTTCTGTGGATTCTACACCTCAGATACACCGAGGGGCAAAAAAAGAAATAAAGTGAAATAACAACATTACAAGTGAGACACTAAATCAAAGTAAAAGATATCCAGGAAAAGAAAATTTTAAAAAAACGGAGGAGGAAGGATTTAAACTCCATTTAAATTCCTTAATGCTCAAGAAAAGAGCGTGAAGTCCAACTTTAAGTCCCGTGAAAACATTTTTGATTGTTGTCTTTCAGTAGAAATAATTCTGCAAGTGAATCCTAAATAGAAGCACTATCTTCACAAGAGAAATTTGATCAAAAAGCTTTCCTTTCAGAAAACATCTACTGTATAGCTTTAGTATTATTTTGAATGTGAAAAAAATGAAATTATTACAGCAATTATTTGACTGAATTGTAATATTAAGTGAGTTTTCCTTACATTTACCTGTCCCCCAAATATTTTACATCAGGATACACAAGAAAATGGTTAGGAACCAACTTCGAAACATTCACATAAACAGCTGATCTGCTAAAAAAAAAATCTCTTAGGAACTGAGGTTTTGCTGGACCTCTGAAAATCAGCATTTTAATGATAACATGGGAACAGCTTGCAGTCATCCTGTTGCTACAGGTGTTGTTGCACTGTTTGCTCAAGAAATTCTTTTCTTGCTTCCTATTTTACGGCACACAAATTTCAAATTACAAATCTGAGATTCAACTTTCTGATGTAATAAGAACAAAGACTCTGCAGCATCACATGAACATTTTGACTGGCTGTCATTTTTTTCCTTCACCACATCCTAACAGACATATCGAGAATGATAACTAAAGCATATTAGGAGCTAGAACTGTCAAGACTGAACAAAATAGAGAAAGACAGGCTTAGTCCTGCAATATTATCCAGGAAAAAAAATAAAATAAAGATAGATCATGGAAATCCTCTCACATTCTTTAACAGCAGAGTTCTTCTGAAAAGCTATTAGTTTAGATAATCTTCCATGAAACCACAAAACTGTATTTCTTATAGCGTATGAGAAATCAAGCAAAATTGCTAGGCAGAAGTTAGTCATTCAAAGAGTGTGACTAAGCTTGATTAGTTTTCTGCTGAAGTAATTTTGAAATGTACGCATTTTCTTAGTAAGCAATACTGCCAATGGATTATTAAAACTGATCGTTTAGTTGTGTTACAATTTATGAGCTCAGGAATTCCATTACAGCCTTTACTAAACATAGAATTGGTCTAAAAAGTCAAAATAATTTCAAACAAAAACTATACAGACCTGTGGGTTAGGACAATTTTTAAAACTTACCATTTTTTAAATCTGAAAAGCCCACTTTTTTTTTTTTTAAAATAACATACCAGTTGCCCAGTGATTGGTTTATTTAAATATTTTGATGTTGAGGGAGTCACAGTCACACGCAAGCTCTTTATGCAAATATCACACACTGCAAAACGTAAGAGACCAGAAGGTACCCCAGTCAGTTGCACAAAGACAAAACACGCGACTTCCTTGCATGGGTGTTGGTGCTCCAATATCCATATGAGGTGGTCCATTTTGCCTTGGAAGGGGCTGTCTCTTAGCAGCCTTCCTCAGTTTCACTGCCTCACCCGGATACATCTGCAAAGCTAATTGCCGTCCCATAATGCAGAAGTAAGCCAGCTAGCCAAGGCTGCATTGATCAAAAAGGGAATTTTCTAGCAGGGTTTTTGGTCTTGCTCTAGACAAAAGCAACAGAGCTGGGGTAACATAATATCCTGGCAGCCCGAACAGACACCCCGTCTCCCAGATTCGGATTTACAACTAGACTTGACTGGAACCATCCCTTGCTGAGTGCAGAAAACAGAGTTCCTTAAATAGCTGATCTGGCAAGCACCACTCATTCAGGCTCATCTGGTGGAAATAGCATCTGCAAAATCACTGGGAGTTAATAACGCATTCATCGACACTGAAAATGACTGAAAATTCCCTTTTCACTTATTATCCTACCTCTCTAATATGTTTTAAAAGGAACTGTAATTACCATTGTGCACCGTTGTTAGGAAAGAGAAGATGAAAGCCGCTCTAAAGCAGCCACACGGTCCCATCTCTCTTTTGCTCTTTGCTAAATAACAAACGTGCCTTAAAGTGATTGCTGCGCAGCGAGAAGTGACTTGTGGGAATGAATTGCAATGACCTTGGGTTGTTTACTGGGGAACTTATCAGAGCTACCACTTAGGTGAGTACAAAAGAGATTTGATGTAAGCAAACCCAAAGAGTTATGTCTAGACCAAATAACACTGTATCTTCTAAAATGCCCATGGCACCCTGGCAAACACAATCCCTGCTTCCAAACTTCATTATGCTCAGCGATGATTGTTTGATACAGTTCACGTCTGATCAGAGAGTGGGCAAAACCTTTCCTAAGAGAAATATTAATGTTAAGCCTGTTTCCAATTTCCAAATAAAATAAAATACAATAAAAAAATACCCAACCCTCCCCTTCCCAGGTTCCTGCCACCAAGACTTCGAAAGTTCAAGTGAAGTGGTTGAAACATGAAAACGAAACAACACACCAACAAAAAAATACTGCCGCTGGAAGGCTTTAAGAAATGTTAAATGCGTCACCTATTTGCAAAATTTTAACAAAGCTGTTGCTGATGAATGGCTATAAATATAAAAGAGTAATGGGACATGAACAAGAGCCTTAAACAACAACAGAAACATTACCTGGATGAGTAAATATAGCTTAACATGGTTTTGATTCACTGGTAATTTATGGTTCTTTTATCTTTATGAATATAATAACTAATAGGAGCCATAAATAAAGATAATAAATGTTAAATACGTATTACTGTAAGCTCTACTATACAAAAAAATTAATATATCGTAATTGTAAATGGTCTACATGCCAAAAATACTTAAAAAGCTTAGCAGCATTTAAAACAACAACAATAAAAACAGTTTCTCCTTTTCTTGTAACCACATATAAACTTCAGAGCGAATTAGGGCAAGACTAAATCACAGTTTCCTTGCTGAAAAACATGGGAAAAACAAACCTTTGAAGAATGAATGCTGTATGTAATTTAGCTACTGAAAAATGCATATGGTATTATTATAAAGTTAATAGCAGAGAAAGTATCAATAAAGAAATGATATATGCAGCATTTTTTTAATTTCCCCTTATGCCAGAGGGTAGAGGAGCAAAATGGATCCCATTTTCACTGTTTAGTAATAAACTGGCCAAGTACAGCTCAAACAAGCCCCATTACGGTGAGTAACTTATGTGCGGTCTTTTATCCTTTAGTAGCCTGTGTGATCTGTTGCTTAAATCAAATTACCAGACACTGTGTGAATTATAGATTACTATTACATACGATTATGCCAAAGTTGGCCCTGCTATGGACAATCCGAGCAGTGACTCACAGGCCAGAAGTGGAAGGGTGATGACTGGAGAGCTAGTCAGTCATTAATGGCTTCTAATCAGCCAGCTGGATTCCTTATTTGATGATCCCTAACTAGCCTTTTCCCAAAGATGAAACAGCTAAGAATATCGCTATATAGTACATTTCCTAAACAACATGGCTGCAGAACAAACCAATATAATAAAAAAAAAAATTATTGCCTACGTGATATAGCATTAGTCCCTTAACTTCAACTCCGTTCACCTAGAAAACAAATTAAAAAGCATGGTTTCACTAAAAAGCACAGGGTTTATAAGCTGTGTTTTCCTGGAGGAAAAAATTGGTACTAGCACCTCTGTATCCAATTCATAATTCTGCTCCATCAAGCTCTAGCCGGCTTACTTTGAATTACAAACAACTGAGTTTCAGCATGTTATTTTCCCCACAGTATTTAGCTGTCAAAGATACTGATCTAGAACATGAATTTTTATTCAGCCATTTAAAACTTAATATAGTTGTCCTTCCCCCTGAAAAACAAGGCTTTCTTTTTCAATATGATCCTTCCAACACTAAGTGTGTAACCAGGCTTTGTCTTGTGAGTGGCAGCCGGTCTGGAGCAGCGCAGAGACGGGAGGCAACCCAAACCCACAGCAGAAAGAGAAACCCACCCTGCAGCAAGGGCAGCAGCCCCCATCCACACAAGAAACCAAGTGCACGTCCCAATGGCAGGGCAGGACCCCCCAAGAAAATGCTTCCTCCGCCACCGTAAGCCATTCCCAGAGCTCGCCCCGCCTTGCACTTTCAAACTTGGGGCTGCTCAATAGCACCTCATAATGTTCTGTAAATGCTTCCAGTCTCTCATCTCTGTTGAAAAAACTACAACCTCTAGTATTTAAATACACGTGCGACTAAAATGGCATTTCATGCCCCAGCGGTCAGTAGTTTAGATGGCATTGCATTGTCATTCAATACAAGTTGCGCCAGGGGAGGTTTAGATTGGACATGAGGAAAAATGTCTTTACTGAAAGAGTGGTTAAACATTGGAACAGGCTGCCCAGGGAAGTGGTTGAGTCCCCATCCCTGGAGGTATTTAAAAGATGAGTAGATGAGGCACTTAGGGACATGGTTTAGTGGGTGGTGGTGTTGGGTTGACGGTTGGACTCGATGATCTTAGAGGTCTTTTCCAACCTCAATGATTCTATGATTCTATAATACGGTAAAGGTTTTTACATCCTGAGGAATACCGAGAGATGCTAAAAACATCACTGGTGGTTTCATTTCAGCCTTGCCTGCCAGAGCACAAGAAAGTTCACAATTATATTTTGCCGTCTATCGAACTACAATAAAAAAAATTACAAATACAAAGCATCTATCATGCATAAAAATTTTAATATACCTTCATAAAGTATCTATTCTAATTGCTCAAAGGCTTGTGAAAGGGAGAATTTTTTCACAACGAAACAGTCCAAAACCAGAAAACTTTCAACAGTGTTTACCAAAAGTAAATTCAAGTGACATTTTCTTTTTTTTTTCCCCTCCTCTATATAGATCTTCTGTGGAAACTTTTTACTTCTTTGACACAAAAGTTGCTTTTTCAAAAAAAAACATTAAAGAGCAGCAACAGAAGTCACTAATGGTTAGTGCTTCCATTGAGAGTGAAATAAACATTTAAGGAGCTAGGCACTATAAGCTTTTTATCTCTTTCCCTTCTCTCTCTCTTATTGTCCTCTCCTAAAACCAGAATGTGAAAGGAAGTATCCAACACCATCACATAAGAGGAGACATCAGCTGATTTTGTGAGGAAACTCATCAGTCAACAGTTACCGTAAACTGTATTATTCAGATGTCAAGCAACTGAATTTTCTATTGCAACCATGTAACTGCTCTTAGAACCATTTATTTTTTAAAAATCTATTGGCAACGTATGCCTTAAAAGAAATTCTCTCATATATTCTCAAAATTTATTGGCAACGTATGCCTTAAAAGAAATTCTCTCATGTATTCTCAAACCATCATGCAGAAAATAGCAGCTATACAAATTTATAAGTACTTCAGTCTTTCCAATGACTGGAACTAACGAAATGTATGGCATACTAAATGAAATGGTTTTGCTTGACGAAGGCTGCAAGTTCTTTGAACAGTGAACCAACTGGGATTCAATAGTCTAATTCTCAATCATATAAAACACCATCATGGACAGCTCTGTCAAGCTCATTAATACTAAAGCAACTGCTGATAATTGCTCCAGGTTTCAACCTCTAATTAAAGCTAAGTGGCTAGATTTGCATATAGTAAACAATAGAAGTTTCTTGCAACCACCTCCCAGAGGCCTTATCAGCTTCACAAATACAATATCATTAAAACTTGAATGCTAATTACGGTTAAGTTCTCAATGCAAATAGGAGTAATTCACTGGATATTTAGGTCTTTCTTGCTCAGACTGAGCACTGTAGTTTATCTAAATGCACCCTAGACACTTACCAAATATAACACAGCAGGAAGAACAAAACATTCCACCACTCTCCTTTCTCCATCATGTTTAATAAAATGATGTCAGATGTTATCAAAAGCATTCCGATAAACTGAGCAAGGTAGGTCAATTAGCCTTCTCTATTTGTTCAGTTTACCTGGGTAACAATGTTAAAAAAAAAAGCCCTAATTAAAAAAAACCTTCAGGCTAAGCTATTGTGCTCACGTTACAAACTTTGGTAATATCATAAAAAGACTTTACAAAACTATCCTTATTTTAAACATTGTCTATATAATGACAAAAATTACAACAATGTGGAAATCCACATCCGTTGGGAAACTGCGTAAGATGCATTAAAGTGTCTTACAATAACACACTTGTAATGTATTTGTAATCTCTCCTTCAACCTCCTGTGTCGACTACAAGGAAAGAGGGAGCAGGGGAACAAAGTAAAAGAAAACATTTTTCCCCTGTGAAATAGCAGCCAGCACTCCAGCAGCCTCAAGAACAGTCTAAGAAATGAGCTTCACATGCCAGCCTGCACACCGAGAGCCCCTCGGCACTTGCAGCCTACGAGCGCAGAGAATGGCGATGCACACCACCATGACGTTGTACTGAGGCTTGTACGAGCAGCACCACGAGGTGAACCACTCTTACTCTGAAGCACTGAAAGAGCCCCACTGCTCAGCAGCATGCCCAGTCGTTGATGCTTGGGATATGCCATCCCATGAGCTCAGGCTTTTCCTATCCATCTGCTTCAGAAAAGTCTAGGATTTTCTCCCATCTGCTTCATCTCAAAACTCTGCACGGACTAAAGCGCAAGTTTCTACAATGGAGCAACGAGTCACCTAAGAACAGCTCATCTGTAGCTACTATAAAAATACTAGTGCAACACTGACAATGTCACTGGCTAATTACTGGCTCTGAATGCACCAGGGAAAAAGTTACAGTCTTCTTCCTGCTGCTATGAAGGCTGCATTAATGAGTCAGGTTATGATTTCCATTGACAGTCCCTACTATTTTTACATGCATCCCGCATGTAAAAGGACTTCCACACTCCTCCAGCCCACACCAGTTAAGTTACAGGTGGAAAGTGAATAATTAGGATTCAGAGATACATGTTTCACAACAGCTGCGTCATGTAGAGAGAAGTAAACTTCACTTTCCATGTAAATATTTATGTACGTACATGGCCTCTATAGGGTCACCAGGGCACTCCTGCCACTGCTTTGCATGGAACCATCTTCTCCTCCAGCCTGCCTCTGTCCACACCTGCTTATCTGCTTTTCCAAGGAAAAAATAAACCTCCAAGTAGTACCATGAAAATATTTACTTCATAAAACTTTATTGTCTTTTCCCTCCTTCCCTTTGAGAGAGCCTCCATTTTCCTTCTTTCTTCACTAGCCTCTCAGCCTGGCCTTTTTCATAGAGGCTGCAACCTTCAGGTCACCTCCCAAGGCGTCTCCCAAAACATTCAAGCTTTTGTTTTACCTTGACCCAGAATTCATTTTAAAAATAAAAATAATAAAAAAAAAACCCCAACACTTGCTAATCATTTTAAAAATAAAAATAATAAAAAAAACCCCCAACACTTGCTATCTATTCTGCCTCATTCCAGTTCCAAGGTACTGTGACTCAAACTACGTTCTGCAATCAGATCATCTATCCAATATGATAACCTAAATTTTTTTTTTTTTTTAATTACATTACTCTTCACTCTTTCTGTTTCTGTCAGTGATCCCATAGTCAGAGCCCCTCTAGATTTAATTTCCTATCCCCTTAAGTGTGTCTTTTTCCATGCTGGACATGACTACAGGAATGTCTCCAAGTTCATAGGGTGCCAAAGGTTTTTGCCCTCCCTCAGTCTATTAAACAGGACACAAAGCTTCCTCCATGAAGCTCACACATGCTAGCCTGTCAACATGCTTTCACTTTGCTTTGGTAGGAAAAAAACATTAAAACCAAGGTAAGCAAAATAAAGTAAACATAAGATCAGCCTTGGTTCTCCGTGCACACTGTATTACCTGCTACAGTTTATGAATCCGAAATCTACCCATGTCAAACATTTCCCCGCAGACAGAGCATCACACTGAACCAGGCAGGCTTAACTCCTGCCGTTAGCCCTCACTACACGTCCAATTATTTGCAACTCTTCCACTGCTGGGGCTTTGTCCATCACTACTCCTTATGGCAAAAGTTGCATATTAGCTTTCAAAGTACACCAGCATTTATGTCTTCTAAATTATTACTTTCCGTAAGCCTTTAATCATTTTCGTTACATTGAACTGATTGGAAGCCAGGGACCACCAGCTGCAATTATCATATTTAAATGGCTTGCAGCAACAGCTGAGCACTTCTGCAGTGAGACCCCAAGTATACAATGATTCATGTCACATTAGAAGTGAAAATTTATAGAAAAATCACGTAAATCTTTTTGCAGAAACTTAAATTTTTGACACTTCTGCTGCAGAATATTGCCCCACTTTGATCATTTCCACTGATGCTGTTTTCTGACATCAACGTGGTGATGCGTGATGTACCAGAACATTTACAGACCCTTCCCTTCTCCAGCCTGAGATTTGATTATTACTTACTGATTGCAGTCGTTATGCCAACTGAAGTTGTTTTGAGTTACGAGATTTACTTCAGATACACAACATGGGAGCTTGACTCCAATAGCTTTGGCCGAGTCCAAATTTTTCATCCACAGCGGTTGGGAAAAGGCACAGTTACGATCAGTCTATTTGAAAGTCAAACAATTTCATATTTTTTGTTTTTGTAAAAACAAACATTTCCTAATGTGTACCCAGCAATTGCTCAATGCCATTGTGTTCAAGAGCCCTTAAAAGGTTTTATTTCTCCCGATAATACCTCAGAAAAGGATAGTGGTATAGCTGCAAGCCTACTTTTCACCATTAAGAAAGCCTGCTGCATTAAAGGGGTTTGATTTATTTTTATATATATATATATAGTATATATTCAGTATAAAACATCAGACCAATGTATTCTGGAAGAGCTTAATAAACACACCAGAAACACGCTAGAAAAACCTTGGGAAAAATAGGAAAGTGGTCCATTGGACACATACCCTTCACCTACAGTTTTTATGCCTTCCGAAATTTTACAGATAAAAAACCATTCTTATTCTAAGCGAGCTATCATTTGACATGAATTTAGCTTATTGACTCTAATTCTAAGCCTTTCAGGACAGTGCTTTCCTTGACATCCACAGAACCCACAGGATTTACAGAAAGATCTCCTGAGCCATCCAAAGAAAGAAAAAAGAAAAGAAAAGAAAAGAAAAAAGATACAACTTGCAGTCCAGAGGCACAGAAGGTTTCCAGGACCATTTTAAGGCAAAGGACATACATTCCTAACAGTTAATGTTTTTTGTCAATATAAACCAGTTCCTCCTACTGATGGAGACCATAGGACTATTAGTAGTATCACTATTGCTTACTAATTTTTGGAGGAGCACTTAAACTTGACCAGTTGCCATTTCTGTCATGAAGCTCAGCCTCTTGCAGACCAGAAGACACTAAGATGAGACAGGGAAACATCTCAGAGCAAAGTTCACTGCTGACCTTGGCGCTGCCACGCTCTCAGCACACACCAAGGTGTGCACAAACAGGAAGCTCCCACTCTTTCTAGGAGCAGTTTAATTAAACATCATCACCCATAGGTTCATAACTTAACAATACATGGAATGGTTTTATACGGCCGACGTATTAGATATATGCTTTTAGGAAGTCTTTGACTTCAACCTTCCCAACGCCTGCCACCAGTCCCAGTGTAACGCCAAAGAACTAAGCATTTACTTCTAAATTAGCCCTCTCCACAAGCGTTCATACAATTTGCAAGTTTGCCTTGGGTAGGATTTTTCAAGCTCTTCCTGACTTATGCTTATGTTGCATTCACGCCTGCATATTCCTGCCTATTTGCTATTCTCCCTTTTGGACTTAACCGCTGAAATAGGTACTACTCACAAGTCAGAATTACAAGGGAATTATTATCTTTAACAAAATCTTTCACGCTTCAGCCCAAACTAACACTTTGTTTGGCTGGAAATGCTTTTATTAAGTCCAGGCTGTTATTTAGGTACTAGTGAAAATTTAACTTTGTATTTTATACTCCAAAGCCTTTTCTGGAGCCTATCATTAAACCAAAATCTCCCTGACACGTGTAGCATTCCATTACTCTCCCCAAACTACCTCATAAAGACCTGCAAGGTGCACGCATTTGTTTTATAAACCACCTCAGCTCTCCCTCCTCTGGCAGGACTAAGCACAAAGGGATTCGGTAGAATGTCATTTTGTGAAATGATACTTTGCATATTTATTCAGAGAAGCCCTACACTTGGGGAAAACGCAAGGGCTGGTTTTCTTAACAAGGAGATAATAAAGAAAAATGGTTTCATTTACTTAAAGTACACCTGCACTGCAAAGGAAAGGTAGGATGATAAATCATACTAACACATCCAAGCTACCCAGTTCAGGGACTACAGGTGGTGTAGCTATGACAAAGCTCTTCTTGGTCGAGATTTGTGAGTATATAGCCAGAATGAGCTAAGTTACTTCAATTGGCTCTGGTACCTACAGAAATCCTTTAGGTGATCTTGATGACCTGGACTAGGCCTTCCAAAAGTGAATCCAGCTTAGGCCATACACATGAGGAAAGGGCAAAATACTCCCCTCCCAACTATAAATGAAGGAAACAGACATACCACTGAAGTGATGCACAATAAGCAGTGATGAAGAACACCAGCAGTTCCTGCTTTTAAAAACATCAATCGCTAGCAATTTTAATTAAAGTCAACTGTGCAGTGGGTGATTTGGCTCAGCATCCTTGAATTTATCAAGTGGGTTGTTTCTAACACCCGATTACAAGCTGTAGTCACCACCACCATCAAGCCTAAGTAGAATTAGCTGTCATTAACATCATTAGCTTCTGGGGTGAAGTCCTGAAATGAAATATGATGGATATACATCCTCTCAGACAGCAGCTTATTCGAATGAACCAATGCCAGACAGCGTCACTACCTTGCAGTTTTTTAGTAATGTGTTTCTTGGACCACCAAATGATTGGTGGTCTAATGAAACTATTTTTTATGACTCCCATCTTTTAGCAAAATTTTTGTATTTGATTTCAAATATACCTGGCTATGGTGCTATCGGGTTGCTTTCCTAATAAAACGGGGAGCTGCATTTTCTGAACTGGTGTATTATGAACATTCAGATATTAACACTGCATGAAAAATTCAGCTTATATGCCACACTCCTCATTTCTGTGCCAGGGCCACGGGGAAAAGACACGTTCGTGAGATAAATGAGAATCTTTCTGTATCTGCTGTCTTAGGTCTAGATACAACTTTTCTTCTACATAATGCAACTCAGCAGCTCTGATAGTCAAAGGCCCTTGGTAATTTTGCAGATGATCCAAAAGAAGTGAAATAATGAAGGTACGTGAGAACACAGAACCAAAGGGAGATGGAGAGAGATTAGGGAAATGGATAAATAAATGCCCTATAGAATTTAACATTATGAAACAACTTCAAGGGATCAAAGAAGGGAAGTATGTACACACTTAAAAGGAACAAAGCTACAGACAGCAACAAACATAACGACTCAAGATTGCAGTAAGTAATAATACGATGTTTGGAACACTGTGTTTCTCTGTTAGAGAAAGCAAATATGGCACCACGGTACGTAAACAGGGGGATTAGAATGCAAGGGAGACATTAATTCAGCAGAAAGAAAGAAGAAATGACAGTTTGATGACTTACATTTGTCTTGAGCTTGTCCTTGTCACCAAACTTAGACTTGGTGTATTTGAGAATGGAAGAATAGATAAGAAAAGGTCAAACAGGAATGCCTGCAAGTAGCAGCTGTACGAAGAAACGCTTTGTACCTTCATGTATCTTGCTTTGAAAAACAAATTCTGATCTGCAGTGATCCAGTTGGAAAAGATGGTCAACACAAGGACTTCGAAAGGACATAAATGAGAACTGAATAGGAGATGGAGATTTAAGATTAACATCAAAAACATTTTGGTAATCCAGAATCATTAATGGCAACATTTTCTCCTTCTGCAGGAAGCAGGCAGGTACAAAGCTTTCTGTATCACGCAAACACTCCGATGTTCAGCTTCAGGGATGTGATGAGGCGGGGCACATTTCAGTTCCAACATGCCAAAACACAAAGAAGCACATTTACAAGGGTGGCCAGAGATGGATCCAGGGCAGGCGAAAATACAGAGCACAGAGAGGTCATATTGAAACAGCATCATCTGCTTACAAACCAGAAGGATTAATCCCATCACTACTATGCTAGCAAAATTTCCTGCGCAAAGCCTGACCATCTATGCTTGGCTCGGGGAGGGATGCATTCCATAATAGGGAAGACCAACCGGTAATAAATATAAAAACTTGTTGGGCTTATGCTCTCACCTTTCATATAGGCTCTGACACCATTGCAGTTTTCCTCTTCTTCGCAGAAGCAGGGGAAAGAACTGCACTGGGTTTATGGAAGTGCAGAGGCAGGATCAGCCGTTCAAGGAGGAAATGTTAAATGGATTGTTCTGCCTCAACACCATCTGAGTTTTCTCGATTGAGATCGTCATCCAAGGTTTCTGCCCAAACTATGTCATTTGGTATGAACAAAACCCATTTTGTCATGCCTGCTCCTCTTCCAGAAGCGCATGGTTATGTAGAATAGACACAGGTGGAGATTTAATTCATAAATATTTAATCCAGCCAGTATACGTCAGAGAAAGTTCAGAAAGGTATGACAACTCATAAAAACCAGCAATACGCCGATTTATTTCCTTAGAAAAAGATTTGCAATGTAGCATATTCTATATTCCAATGTGAATAGAATAAATAATAATTTTTATTAAGACCTCTAGTAAAGTAAATGCTCGAGCTAACTGCAGTCTACAGAAACGTGTGTTCTTGGCTTATAGCTTTAACTTAGGTAGTCATCTTTTTGGAAGGAAAGGCATAACAAGAGAAAATAAATTCATTTACCTGTAATTCTCCCAATTTAAAAAGTTCTCTCCCCCTTGCAATAAAGTCCTTCTATGGCAAGCCATGGGAAGTCATGCTACAATACACATCTTTTCTATCATAGTTTTCTTTACCGAAACTACGAACTCCATGTGTTATATTTGCTTTCATCTGTGCTATGAACAAATCTCTAAATCCCAATCGGCAGACAGCACTAGGAGTTGATAAGCCAGTCAGCTTTGAAAAAATAAGGCTGCTGAACTGTTTACTTGAATATGGACTGCATGTAGTTTATATTTGCTGAGAACAGTTCTTCAGATTTAAGAAATGAATATTTCAGAATAAAATACTGAAGTACTACTTCAGTAGTAGTAATACTGAAGTAATTACTTTCACTTCGTAAAGTAATACGACTAAAGTCGTATTACTTTAATTAGACTACTCAAGTTATACTGGTTTTACTCCATACAGGACTTAAGATAACGTGACATCATCGTACTGGAACAATATTAAAAATCCTGTCAGGTAAGGGTATAAATATTGTAGCTAACTACTGATCACTGCTATTTCTTTATACATAGATATGACATAATATATCATTTCTGTATAATGTATGTTGCTCCAAGTGACTAGTATGTTTTCTCTGAATTGCTACTTAATGACCTGCAAACAAGGCCCATGAAAGCATGCCCCTTCTATTTTTCAGAACTGCTTTCCAATATATTTACTTTTATCCTAAATAGGTATTATGCTGTAATTAAATACTTTAACCTCGTTAAGTATTATGATGCCCATCTGATACACAGAATAATTTATGCTTTTAATTTTTAATTTCTTTGCTTTATATTAGCTATGTAAATATAAAAAACAATGTCCCAAATAATCAATTTTTTAATTTGCTATTTGAAAAATGGACTGATTTCAAGTAAAAAAGCAGATACAAATTTCACACTATAGTTAGTTCTTTGCACAGATAAATTAAGGCAATGTTTAAAAAACCAAATGGGATGTACAGAAGTGTCTCAAAGTTATCAGATGAAAAACGCCAAGTGACAGGGACCTTGCGTGCCCCATGCAGTGCTAAAACGCAGCATCACGCATTCTTTTCCTCACCATTAAATTGCGAGGGGGGGTGTCGTGGTTTAATTTCAGTCGGCAACTAAGCACCACGCAGCCGCTCACTCACTCCCCCCCACCCGGTGGGATGGGGGAGAGAATTGGAAGAGCACAAGTTAGAAAAACTCGTGGGTTGAGATAAAAACAGTTTAATAATTGAAATAAAATGATAATAATAATATGATAATAATAATACTACTACACAAAGCAAGTGATGCACAGTACAATTGCTCACCACCCGCCGACCGATGCCCAGCCAGTCCCCGAGCAGCGGCCCCCCCGGCCAGCTTTCCCCAGTTTATGTACTGAGCATGACGTCACGTGGTATGGAATGTCCCTTTGGCCAGTTGGGGTCAGCTGTCCTGGCTGTGCCCCCTCCCAGCTTCTTGTGCACCTCCAGCCTTCTCAGTCAGTAGAGCACGGGAAGCTGAAAAGTCCTTGGCTAGTGTAA
Source organism: Aptenodytes forsteri (assembly GCF_000699145.1). Lineage (NCBI taxonomy): Eukaryota > Metazoa > Chordata > Aves > Sphenisciformes > Spheniscidae > Aptenodytes > Aptenodytes forsteri. The sequence continues at coordinate 5,804,366 of NW_008795672.1, read as the reverse complement.
GCATTACCTAGCAACAACTAAAACATCGGTGCGTTATCAACTTTGTTCTCATCCTAAATCCAAAACACAGCACTGTACCAGCTACTAGAAAGGAAATTAACTCTATCCCTGCCGAAACCAGGACAGGGGGGAAAAAAAAAAATCTGGTAGTGACAAGCCAGTATCTGCCAGACAGCCCTTCATACATTTCTAAGCGTCACGGAGGGTACCTCCAGCACGAAAACCCGTGACTAAGCAATTTCTAATTCCGGCAGAATTTGACTCCACTTCTGGTGATGCAGTCCATGTCAAAAAAAAATTGACCCTGTTGCAACTATTATTTTCCGTTACTGCTACTGCTGTGAATCCCATGTCTTAACAGGGATTGCACCTTCACAGCACACATAGGCTGTCCTTATAGAGCAAATACAAGCCCTCCCAAAGAGCCTACAAACTGCAAACAAGATGACAGGGAACAGGTCAAAGGAAAGAAATAAAGCAGAAGGACAGTGATGACTTTGCACAGAGCCTGATGGCCACAGCCCACCAACTCGATGGGCTTTGTTAGGAATTTGTACATGCCATCAACTTTTACTATGAATTTCCATTACAAGAACCTGCTATTCAAATAACGACAAGCATCTTACACACTTGACTCCGGACGGCCAAGATTTGCATGCAAATAAGAATTCCACTGGTCTATTTTTACAATTTTTTTCTTTTTCAATCAAAATGAAGATTTTTTTTCCCAGTACAATTTCCTCTGTAAGGAAACAAAAATAATTTTCTTCCCCTGCACTTTATGGTGTAGACTTTCCAGCAACCCCTAGTTTTTATGAGCTCTCTCATATACCTAGCTTCTTGGTCCACCGTCTGACAGATTTGTACTTTGTCCTTCCCTAATGAGACAGTTCCCCAATTATCAAGCCGACAGGCAGTGTTTCTAGAAAGTTTCATCCTTTTAAGCACAGGATTCCCACAGGGTGATTGGCGAATTATCACACATTAAACCCATCACATACACAAACTTGCAGAATTTATTCCTGAACAAGCCATTTCCTTTTTTATTCCACCAGTTCAGTTCTCTCTTTTTTTTTAAAGTGTATAGTCAGTGTTTCATTAAACCCAACAAAAATAACTAACCTTTCTCCCTCTCTTCCCATCACAAAATCACCATGTTGCAGAACAACTACAAGAGTAACATCACAGAACAATAAAACAGAGAACTGAGCCTCCCTAGTAATGCAATCTGTTTATTAAAGCACCCCCTTATTTCTTTATACTATCTATAGTTTGTGGTCAGGCAGAAGACGAACCAGGTGGGTGGAAGGGCTATAGTGGCTTTTGTCCTCTGTTAATGCCACTTGGTACAGTATCTAAGCCCCAGCACCCTGAGACCTGTCTGTTGGTGGAAGTTCAAGCACTTGCTCAGTTTGGGGCTGTACTTGTCCCTGTCTGTACTCAAAACACTTCTGAACACCTAGGATGGGGTGGCGGAGCAGGGATATCCCTATTCAGGAGCCATATAATATCATACTTAAAAAAGGAAGAATCACATCAGGTCACACCATCATCGTTACCATAAATAATTTCTACGTAGTAGGTTACCATGAAACATATTCGCAACTGATCCGTGTATCCCTCTGAGCTGCTCCTGCCGCTCTTGGCCATAGAAAACAAACCCTGTAATACGCTTCAAGCATCAAATAAAACAAATCCGCTTCCTCCTAGGAAATATATACTGAATATATAACTGTACAGTGGCAGAAACAAAATTTAAATGGATTATTAAAAAAACACAGAAGTGTACACAAGTCTCAGAATATTACTGCATGTGTTGTATGTGTACCCTAAGCTGGTTATCTTCTCAGTGTCTGCACAAAGCCCTCCGTGGTGAGAAAGAAGGGTAGCCACATAGCAGGAGAAGGAGAAAACAAAGGCGTTTATCTCAACAGGAAAACCATTCCCAGTGGCACGCTGGCAAGGTGGTAAAAACAAATTGGCAAGGAGAAAAAAAAAAAGACAACCCAAAAAATTATGCAACTGTGTGACCAAAACAAAACAATAAAACACAACAGCATTAAAACCTTTTTTTAAAAAGGAATTCTGTTTGCAACATAAAGCAGTCTGTCTGCCTCTACACTGTACAGCCAGCTCCCACAGTGACTAGGCTGCATGCCGATTTCCACAAGGCTGCAACAGCCTTGCTGCCGGAGCTCAACCTTTTGGCTTTTGCAACCTTTGGGCTTTTTGGCAGCGCTTAATGCATTAAGAACCCAGGTTTCAACAAATGCTAGTGACGGCCCACGTACAGCCACTGACGGAGCCATAACGTTCCTAAACAATCTTCTCAGTGCTACCTAGCCTACCAGCTAGGTAGAAAATTCCTCGTCGTCTCTAATCTAAAACTCCATTCCTACAAATTCAGACTGTTACTTCTTATCCTATCCCCAGACAGGCAATTTATTAATTTTTACTCTTCAGTAGCTTTTTATGCATTTTTTTGTTTTCATGTAGTCTTCCTCTCCTCACCTTTAGTCTTCTATTCTCTAGACTTAAAACCCCCTCTTTTCCGTTGCTCTATTCTTGGTGCCATTTCTAACTCCCTAATCATCCCTGGCTGAAAATCTGTCTCCAGTTCCCCACACTGGACACAACAGCCCAGTTTGCTCTACTGAAGTAGAGCAATAGGTAACTTCACAGATCTTTCCTGTTTAATTGTCACTCCACAGCTGCTCCTTTCTTGGTTTTCCCCACAATAGAGTGACGTTGTCAAGTCACTTTTGATGCATGATCCACTATAAACTCCAGCTTATTCTCCGAGGAACCTCTGCCTAGGGCTACAATCATTCCTCAACCTTTCTTGGCTGAATGAGTATCTCTGTTTAGGTGTAACGATTTACACTTGATCTTGCTGAATACATCTCATTTAATGAAATCCTTATTGAAGAAACAGGATTGCGATTCAATCGGCCAAGATAATTTTGAAAGAAATGGTTGGGAACACATGCAACACACAGCAGCAGGTTCACCTTGGGTTAACAAAAGCATGGCCAGCTATAGCAATTTCTGTAACCAAAAGGAAAGATCATGACCTCCTCATCTGATGCAGATGTAAAAAGCCAATGTGGCACTTAAGCAAACTTAAAAACTTAATGCAGTAGCTCAATTTTTAAAGATATTATCTGGAAAATATCTAAGAAAAAAATTAACAAGCAAAAAAAAGAGGAAGGCTAAGCTGGAGAGAAAACTCAGTTTGAAAACATAAGATCAGTCATATCATAGCTTACAAGTTAAACAAATGTTTCAAAGAAACAAATTAAGTGGATTTATGATGCTGCGGAAATTTCCTTCCAAAGCAACTCTTCTGATTGATGGATATGAATTTATATCAGAAAACCAGATGATAGAATAAAGTCAACCTTTAGGAATTTCAGACTTATAACTCATTGCTATAGCAACGTTCTCAGCAGGAAATAAGTTTCCTTAAAAATGAAAAAATAAAAAAAATTGCTTGACTTTTCCCTAAAGCATAACTCTGCATCATGAGAGAACAAGGCAGTAAAGGCAAGACTGTAAAACAATCTGTTAGACCAATACGTTACAGTACACCATTCTAAGTGCCTTTCTACAATTCAAGCAAAATTCCTCTTTGATAGATTTTATAATTTAGAACAGGAGCAGCTGAGAACACTCGGCATTTGAAATTGATATTAAAAATTTAAGTCCATGAGTTACAATTGAAGATTCAGGCATCATAGTGGTTAGATACGTTTCCACTCAAATGAAGTTCAAAGAAACAGTGCAGCCTCTCAGAAGTACAACTTCCTTTTAAAGGTGAATACAAATACCAAGAATATCAGTGCATAGCTGCAAAGTCTATTTTTAAAATCCACACTTACAGGTGAGGACAAATATTTAAATCAATTAAAAAGACAATTTGGTTATTTCTTAAGTGCTATAAATGGATGAGTAGCAGGTACCTTACTTGATGTATTTCTACATGCTGCTCTAAATAACTATTAGGTTGTGTTTCAGTACAAACGAGTTATAACAGTATTGGTATTGACTTTGCCAATACCCGGACAACAACTAGAATTAAAGTAAATGACCCTTGTTTGCGAAAAACACCTACAAAAAGGACACAAGTCAAAACTCCCTGTAGATTAACGTAATATTTATATGAAAGGAATATTTATCTAACAAAGCCTCAAATAATACTTTAAAAGCACTGCATATGCACAGCTAGTTATATACATTATGTACACTGATTTAAGATCCCAGAAATGGATGCACAATGTGGATTTCAAAAAGCATATCCCGATCTTATTTAGCATGCTTTTGTAATAACCCTAACCAAAGCGCAGCATAAGCTGCGTGCACAGGAGGGACCCACTTTATCCAGAGTCAAAAGAGACAATCTACTCTCCCAGAAATATCCCATCATTACAGGTCACTAGCCATCCCACCGCCAAATGATGGCTTTTCCACTCGACCTGAAGATGAGCAAGTCAGCCCTTGAATAGGTCCTCTTACTTCTGAAGTATTTCTAGATGGTCTTTTACCTTTCTATCCTTTAGATAGAAGGAGCAAGGGGGGGGTGTTGAGAAGTAAAGTCCAGCTAAGAGGCTCTCCCTGGAGCAGGACTACCTTTTGCATTCATAGCACAAACATCCAGGCAGAAAGACAGACGGATATTTTTGGTGTGTGGGTTTTTTATGCAAACTAATCTAGTAAGGCTCTAGAATAGCATGAACTCTTCCCTACCTGACTCTAGGGATCCAACAGAAAATTTTCTGTATTTTGTATTTAACCCTGTTAATATATTTGTTGGTGGTAAGCAGGCCTCCTGCAACTCACAAAGCCGCATTCTTTGAGGATTTCCTCCAGCCCCCCCCCACTAGCCATAATTCTCCCTAGAGGTGGAGGTCAGAGAGCGCGGTCTAAAGAAATGCTTCTTGTTAAAGCTTTACAATTCACCCCCTGCCAACATGAAGCGATCCTGAAGACTGCAATGCCGAACGCAGTCCTGAACAACAGCAGAGCTATAGTCCCAAATAAAACTTCTCCGTTTCTGTAACCACCGCAGAGGAAGCCTGCCCTGCCTTCTGGGTGAGGGATCAGCACCAACTTCCCTCTCTGCAGCCCTTTTGACTTGGATCCCAGCCACAATAATGCACAGCATCTTTTTTTATTCTCTGTGTAGTTCAGAAAGTGTCTGTTTAACTGCAATCCCGGCTTCGACTGACATCAGTTGATTGAGATTTTTTCAACCACAAGCAAAGTCTGAATAAAGTATGCGGCAGGGAAGTGCTTGATGTTCAGAAAAGTTCCGGGGTATCAGATGGCTTCAAAGCAGTGTATGCAAAGAAAAGCAGGACAGGAGGTCCTCCAAAAAAGTCAGAGCACACAGAGTAAATAATTTCAAACACGGGACCAATTTTATCCCTGAAAACAGTGATTACAACTCCCGAAGCCTGCCCGATAACCTAACAATTAACTGGCCTGCAAGACTCTTATTTAGAAAACCAATACAGGAAACGGAAGAGTCATCTATTGGAATATTTTTACCATTTCTTCTTTCAGTGACGATTTGGTGCCTATAACGTAGTCCCAGAGTTTCAGGCAGCGGAGGTTTATTTGATGCAGGACAGCAATTGCTACTAGTGTGTTAGAGACCAACATCAAAATACAGTTTTTTACATTATTAGGAAATTATTCTGAGCATTTAAGAAACTTAATTTGCTTAAATGCCAACTATTTGCTCCTAAAAGAAACTCCTTGTGTTACCTTAAATATTTTTTCTCCTGTTGATCCGTACCAACTTAAGTGGAGATAAACAGAAACAAATGTCTCAAGTATCCACTTAACCAGACAGAGGACTGTATAAATAACAGACTCATCCAACACAAGGTTCATCCAGCACCAACGACCACACAAATAGTCAGAGAGTAGCTCAAGTGTCCTACAGTGGGCACAGCTACATAAACAAGTGCTAAGGAAAAAGGGGTGCATGTTTTTGGGAATGCTAGATAACAAGTACAAACATAAACTTGATTTTGGTAACCTAAAAGGTAGATGAGTAGATGACCTGAGAGAGACAAACTCCTGTATGAAAATAGCTGATATGGCATTTGATACCTCATATTGAACATAAAAGGTTTGAGGAAACAGGCGTGGGAGACAAATGTCAGGGGCTGTTTGATTTCTCTGAACAATCCTGCGGATGATCAAATTTGTTCCTAAGGCTCTTCTTTCTGCCTTAAAGACTATGCAAATCCTCGCCCATGGCTGGGCTGCTGGTGAATTATGAACCTTGGCAATCACACTGACTGGCATTTCATGACATTCCCTCATCTCATTTCTGGCTTTACCCATCGCATCTTCTTTTTTATACTGAGGTTATAACATTTTCAGATGAGATTTCAGTGCTCCCCCGAGTTAGCACAGAGTTGCTCTCACCCATGCCTGGACACCTTGGACGCGAACACAACCCAAATTAATATCAGTTACACCATTTAATTGCCATTGTGTCATACACACAATAACATTTTTGTCTCCCCCCTCTATAAAGCCGCACCTCACATTTTACACAGTATTTCAAGATCACTGCTTCCCTTCCTCAGTATGTAAAACATCTACATACACATACGCATAAATGGGTTTTGGTCTGTTCCGAATCTTATTCCTGTTCTCCCCAGTCCATTTTGAACAGAAACGACAACCTCTGTGGCATCCATCATTTCTCTATAGGCAGCTCAACAATATGTAATACTGAAACAAAGCAAGTGACTGCTGTAAATATATCTAATTTGAGGCTTATTATTCAAGACCATTTCCTCATTATGCTGGTTTTCCAGCACGCTTCTCCCTTTGACTATTTGCGAACTGGGTTATTTTTCCCCACCATATGCTACTTCATCTTTTCCCATGCCAAGTTACACTGTAGCTGTCAACTCTGGTTCTGACCTATCTTCCACTGAAGTGGAGGCAAAAACTCCCTTCTGGTGCTGTAGCGGATGCTGGATGAGGTTATATTCGCAGTCTCTGTGATCAATTGTCATCATATATCTCTGGCCTTTTCTAGTGTTTGCAACACTGCCTAATGTAGCATCATTTGTAAATGTAATTAATGAGCTGTTTATGTACTCTTCAAAAATCATTAATAAAGATGTTAAATTAAACTGCATTTAGTGGCGCACCCTGAGTCACCCTGCACACTTCTGTCCAACTTGATACATTGCCATTCATCATTACTCTTCATTCATAATGCCTCCAGCAATTCCATCTCTTATGACACAGTTCATATTCAAAACAATTTGAATTGTGGTGGGTTTTTTTCCCCCCTCTTTTTGCATTAATTCCTAGACTTGCTGTCCTTTCTGTTTTGAAGGCAAGTAACACATTCATGTTGTTACAATCCTTTCATGCCTTCTTGCTTCCTTCTCACTTGCTACTATTGCTAGTGCTCTGATGCTTTCTGGTTTAGTTAATTCTTTTAGTATACTACAACTTGCTATCATCAATACCTATTTATTTACATAAGTATACTGCTTTTCTTGCTTTTACTCAGTACCTATTTTAAAATTCCTCATCTTCCTCTTTCCCATGCTCATTTCATCTTCTTGTTAAAGAGGCCACCAAAATATGCCATCAATCAGCACAGCTGATTTTACAGTACTCATTTTACACAGGTAACCTTTTTCCCCAATTTTTGTTTATCTTATCCCTGTTGTAAATATATCTGTTGCCCTAATCCAGTCCACACTCAGATGTTGCCGATTTGAGTCAATCTGAGTACTTCTGTTCTCTCCACCGGGTCTCTGCAAGTCTCAGAAGTCTGTAGATATTTTTATTTGTGTTCTTTCCTTTTCCGCTATGTCTACTGTACTGGGTCTTGTGAAACCCACTTGCAATTCGTATTCTTTTCTTCAGACTCACAGTAATCTACTGCCCCTTAATTGAATGTATTATACATTTTACTTTGCTCCAGGTTTGATTTGTTCATCAGGGTAGACACTCAAGTAGCCTTCACTTCCCAAAGCATCACTGAAATCACTGGATTAAGGCTTTTCTGAACAGTCCATGATCTGTCATGTGGACTTTAAAATCCATATTGCTTGCTAAGCTTCCTAATGCTGGTATGAATGAATGGCTCTTGGCTCCTGTTCAGCTCGTGCAGCTGTGTTCTGCAAGTCTGGGTGTTGAGTATTTTCTCTCTCAAACAGGTGCACAGTCAACAGCTCTTAACCAGCAAGGAAATAATCTGTGGATGACTTCTGCTGTGGTCATCTTTTCTTACTAAACTATCAGGCTAGCTTTCATGAAACCCATAAGAATGACCACTCTTTATTATTCCATGTTAAATACCAGGCTACCACCTAGAATGTCCTAAAATTAAAGAATCGCAAGAGATGGAAGCATTACCAGCATGGAGCAATGCACACTGCAGTTCTTCCTTTCTTATTTTTTATACAATTTGTTCCCCCTCCCTCCCATGTTAGGAACTTTGTTCTCATTAACCTGAATGCCTCGGAAGAAGCATGTAATTGCCCAGAGCCTAAAGGCAAGAACAAGGAAGAACGTAGGAACAACAGCACAGAGATCTTACCGTCTCCAATGAGAATCACAGCAGGACAGAGGAACATCCTTGTGCGTTTAAATAATCCCAGAGAGGAGTTCAAAACATGCCCCCCCACCCCAATGTTGCTTTCAGTTCTAATTTATGTGCGTAGTATTAAAAGAAAAAAAAAAACCACACAACAAAATCAAGTAACAACTAAATCGGGTACCACCTCTCTTTCATGGGTGGATAATGGCAAAGAGAGGGCTCACTGGACAGCATTTTGAGAAGTACAGAGAGGACTTCATCAGCAGAAAAAACGAAGAGCGCAGTTAACTCCAAAAAGAAAGAAATAAGCCATATTCATCAGCTTTGGCTCTAAGGGTACATCTAACTCAGGCTCAAAGCCCTACACCTGTCCCGCCCCTCTCCTCAAAAAGCTTTATTTTCCACTTGTGATTTTTTGATGTTAATAGCTTTCCCTTACTGAGTATTTGACCCCGATATAACACCATTGGTTCAATTAACATTTTTTAGATTAAGTGTGTGTTCTAAGTTGCCAAACACACATGCTATCATACAACCAGCCGAAATGACCCAAAAGGTGTGAAGTCATGCCCAGGTGACAACTTCCTTCTTGGCTAAACGTTTAGGGAACTAACCTAGGGATATCTAAAGACTTCAGCTGCTACAGTTTGAGCTACAGAATCAAAGCTCCAGAGCTGGAGAGGGAACAGCTCCTTTATTCTGTGGACTTTGAAAATCTGGCCTTTTGAGGTAGAAAAATGTAACACATTTCAAGCAATCAAAGAACCTTTATCATTCAATGGAAGATCATATAACAGGCTATTTTATGATGGATTTTGGTGAGGGGGTGCTGTAAACATTGCCACTTGAGCAATACCTTTATTTTTAGGAAGAAACATTAATGGACAGAATAAGAAACAAATTAATCACTTCTCAGCTATTTGGGAGGCAACATTGTGTGCAGTTATCCACCCGACTAGTAGCTTCTGAGGTCTTTTTTAATAAATAATACTGTGTAAGAGCGAGCCACAGGAACAGCTCCCTCCTTTTCTTATTGGTTCAGTTGTTTTTACACCTACTACAAGGCCAACTTTCCTTATCTCCTAAAATAACCACATCCCTTTCTCTAGCAACTAAGTTGGGCCAAATGGTACTTAATTTCTTGCTTTTTCACATCACATACAGCAAGAAATCCTTCTGGAAGCCAGCTGTTATATTTAGAATTATTCTACAGCAAGAAAACAAAGATGCAAATTAGAAAAAATAATGTGTTCTCATAGACTACTTACAATTGATCTGATGTTGTTTTCTTTTGCCAGTTTCAGAGAGGATTTATAGCAATTTGCCAAGTTTTCTTTATGAGTGTCGGTGAGATGGCCTCTTGCAATCGGCCCAACAGTATGGATCACATCTGCAAGAAATAAAAAATAATTTTTTTTTTTTTAAATAGAGATCTTAAGGTAGTTTACTTATTTATTGCAAGTCAATCCATTCTGGTATTGTACCTAGACACAAAGGTAGGAATAGTATTGTAAGAAAATTATTATAACTGGAAACCATGTAATAAGTTACATCTTTGATAATTAAATGAAAAACAGTAAAGGCTAAATTTTGACATATTTAGACTGAAGCAAAAAATTAGGATAATGCACTAAATGCTTGTTATGTGTGTACTGCCATCCACATGCAGGATAAATGAACTGTTTTCATAAATACCCTAAATCTTTAGGGCTGTACAACTGTAAACATTGTACAACTGTGTGAAACCCCTAGTTGTTCTCACCTCTTGAAGGTCCTCTCACTGGGAAAGTTCACTACACAAAACCTCAGAACTTTGATGGCGATACACAGGTCATCTTTTTTGTCTAATACTTCAAGTCTTTTCTCAGCAGCCATTTTAAGAGGAGTAAGTTGTGACCTATGAATGTGTTAGTTATTCAAAGAATAACTCTTTGTTATTCTTGTGCTTTCCTCTCACATCAGACCAGATGGAGAGACCATGCAATAAACCAAAATATTCTGTTTGAAGAAACTTAATGAACAAAAAGAGAAAGTATAGTCAGGGAATATCTTAGGTATGATGCCTCTGGACTCATCAAAACCAGATGCTGCAATCAAAGTCTGTAAAGTGCTATAAGAAAAATGAAGTAAAAAGCCTGAAAACCTTGAAAAGAAATCTACAAACTAAAAGGTGTCACTTTTTTTTTTTTTTTTTTTTTTTTTTTTTTACACCCCCCACTTGACTAGAAGGAAGCACATTTACTTTTCAAACGTCATTCTTCTATAGCACATGTGAACACACAGGAATGAATTACAGTGGCAGGTACATCTTGTTTTTTTCCCCTTCCTTATCATCCCCCTACAATACACAGCAGCAGCAATAAGCAGTGGCACTATTTTTTTGCAATGTTGCCACAAAAAGATATTTGGCCAACGCTTTCAATTCTGGTACCGCTGGTCCCATTGGTTAGGTTGTGTTTCTGTCCCATATGGGACAGGTTTCCAAGCAACATCTGCTGTTGTTACACTCCAGAATATTTTAATTTACTCGCAAATCCTACAGAATTCACACCATTATTCTTTGTCCAAGCTGTCTTTGATTACTTCCCTCCAACCCATACCAAAGCACAAGTGAAAATGGTCAAATATTAAAATGTATGCCATCTTTTCTTTTTTATCCAGACATCATCTGTCAAGTCCTGGTCTCTACTACTTAAAAAGGTGGTTTATGTTCTAAGGCATGTTTTGAACATTTCCAAAACTTTTTCCTTACATTAGCCAGAAAGTATCGATATTCAGCAAATAAAAACATGTGAGAATGCCAGTGCCCAGAAACGCAGAGGAATCGGCTGTGACGGGAAACTGAAACCCACAAGACCTAAACTTCCCAACTGCTACAGAAAACCACCCTACTGAGAAGTAAATAAAAGGTTAACTACTCTTCTTCCCATTTTGATGACAGTAATTTTCCCCAGTTGTGGGAACAAGATGGACAGATTGGATAATTTCTGTTGAATGTCACAGCTGCCAGACAGTGACTCCAGCAAACCCTCCCTGCAGCATTTCAGGCAACTGAACCACCAAGTAGGTGTTGAGTCTTTATCCACTGAAGAGCAGGATGACAGCACGTGATCGTAACAAGCAGAATAGCTTCACTCAGGAGTTCAGAAAAGAGTTTTTTATTGTTTGTTTGTTTTTAAACACGCATTTTAGCTACTATAATAAACTGAGAACTATTAAGAGATAGCAAAAAAGAAATAGCACAGCTAGTTTAAAATTTGCTTCTGCTTGCAGAGATAAGGTTGTATGAGTACTGCCATTAGGAAAGACCATAATTTCAGACCATGACTACAGTCGTTTCCTTCAGGTTGAAACTTTCCAAGGAAGGTTTCTGTTTGGAAGTGTTGGCATTTGGCTGTTGGCAACTTCAGAGAAAGAAAAAGCTTCTCTTGACTTCTTTTTTCTTGTTATTTGTTTTTGAAAGAGGCAAGCTGCAATTACTGAGCAAGGGGGAAGGAATATACTAGTGAATCTGATCTCAGTCAAGGTCATTCTACATTTATAGACACTAAGATCAGAGGTACCGTGATGCATTTCAAATTCACAACACCCAGCAGCCAACAAGCAAATAAGGAATGACTATAAACCCAACTTTAAAAGAAAGTGTAAAAGATGAATAAATGAAAGAATCATAAGAGATTTCCCTCTTTCTGCTAAGGCTGAGTTAACTTGCATTTCAAGGTGCAGCTGCTTAAAAGCTGAAGCCTAATGGCTTACAGTATTAGTTTATTACTTAATAACAAGAAGGAGTTTTGGGGAACAGCCCAAGTACCAAATTTTTGCTTGAGTGTTTCTGTACAAAACTCCCCCTGGTATAGTTTCTAGATGCATTTCACTCATTAAATGTTTAACTCCATTCCTTTAGTCGTCCATTATTAAACACTAATTTTAAAAATTCTCAGGTCAATGAATGGGAAATGTTTGTCTTGTCATCTTTTTTTCAGAACTTCCTGATTTAGCATTTTCATGGTGCCTCATTACCAATCCTCTATCACTGCACCAGACACTTCACGAAAATAGGTAACTTTTAATGCAATTATTACCTTTTATGTTTTAATCTTTTACAAGCCCATCATAGGTGGCTCTTTAGACAGGACACTGAAGATGGTTATAAATTGGTTTATAAAATATCAAAACTTTTGTAATTGTTTACAGAGTATCATTGGCAAAAATTGCTTTACTTAGACACGTTATTATTCCAAAACACATGATCGAGTAAGATTTTACTAGCAGAGCAGCATTAATCACATGCCAGTCTCTTTCATGGTCAGCAGACTAACAAGAAAGTAATCATCTTGTATGTTGTCAATAAAATCAGTGTATCCATACATTGCCTAAACTATATGTTATTCTGCTCAAGCTATTCCACAATACGTTAAGGTTTGCAGGCAGGTAAAACCCTTTGAGATTATACAGGCATAAAGCAAACAAACAAGAAAATAAAACAGCTCTCCCCCCCTAGCCTATGCAGTTAATATATGAGGATCAGACTTCACAGGCTGAAGCAGAGCCATTTATTTTTAATATAATCTACGAAGACCGTGTCAATCTTCCAGCTTGTCTATCACAAAGTTTCTTTTCTGCTCGCACATTCCCCCCTCACCCAGCTGCACGGAGCTGGAGAAATTTGTATGCTACAGAGCTGGAGGATGGAGGAGGGTGCGTGCAGTGGAGGGGGAAGGTCTACAGGCATTTGTCTATGAGAAAAATGAAGGGGCAGAACTGCTGCTCTGCTACTCCAGCCACCTGCTATACAGCAGCCAGCCCCAAATGCAAACCTCCAGCACCACTGGGCAAGGACAAATATGGATGTGCAAGCCCTACTTGATCACCTTCCACACCAGTCTACCCGGGGCCAGAACGAGCATCCACCCTAAAGAAGCACACGGTCTTTCCGAAGCAAACATGACTTGCAGGTCGGACTTCAACAACAGTAAAGCACCATCGCAGGACATGTGCAGGGATGAGTTTCACTGCAGGAGAAGGCAAACCAACTGCAGACGGCAACAGAGATGGGAGCACCGGCCATGGGGATGAGCACGACAGGCTGAAGATACACTGCGCATGCAGAGGTACAATGGCATGTGTTGTGGTTTAACCTCAGTCGGCAACTGAGCACCACACAACTGCTCGCTCACTCCCCCCCACCCGGTGGGATGGGGGAGAGAATTGGAAGAGCACAAGTGAGAGAAACTCATGGGTTGAGATAAAAACAGTTTAATAATTGCAATAAAATGATAATAATAATAATACACAAAGCAAGTGATGCACATTACAATTG
>NW_008795672.1:5736988-5790368 GCF_000699145.1 Aptenodytes forsteri | reverse complement strand
TACTGAGCATGACGTCACATGGTATGGAATGTCCCTTTGGCCAGTTTGGCTGTGCCCCCTCCCAGCTTCTTGTGCACCTCCAGCCTTCTCAGTCGGTAGAACATGGAAAACTAAAAAGTCCTTGGCTAGTGTAAAAGCATTACCTAGCAACAACTAAAACATCGGTGCGTTATCAACTTTGTTCTCATCCTAAATCCAAAACACTGTACCAGCTACTAGAAAGGAAATTAACTCTATCCCTGCCGAAACCAGGACAGCATGAAACAGAAGCGGTCTCATCACCTAAAGATTTTTAAACCAGGGGAAATGCAGAGAAACTCCAAAAGATTTAGTTTGGTTGGAAAAGCCTGGTGGAGATCCCTGCTACAAAACAGCGCCTGTTCCTTCTTGGAGCTCCTGCACCCCTTTACTGTCTGAGCATTTCTTAAGGAGGTCAAACAGGAGCAAGGGATATGAACATTTCCCCAAAGTGTCCTCTAATGTGGTTTTTAGTTCTTCAAAAACAGGTAAACAGAGTAAAACTGGGAACAGTCAGCTTTCAGAAAATGCCACGCTCGCCATTTGTAGTATTTTAATTTTCATGTCAAATGAAGCTGCCAGCACTGCTTTGAAACTTCTGATTTACTTGGTCTTCCAGCCAAGCACATTGATAACAAACTTCATTAAAAAGAAAGCTGCAATCCATATGTTCGTAAACCACTTTCTCTATGTACACAGAGCAGAGCTGTTTGCTTACGTTATTAATAGTACACCGAGGTGGAGAGCCCCAGAGGAAGGTATATTCTATCTGGAATTTGGGCCACAGCAATGGATCAAACTGCTTTTAATGCTAATGAAACTGCTTAGTTTTAAAGCTATATTTATAAGGGAAGGAGATATTTTTTCCTACAGAAATGCTTCCAAAGAGAAGGTAGGGCCGGTCGAAAGAAAGCATCAGCACAGATCTATGCTGTACAACCGTGTTTTTGAGCTCCTTTCGGGCTGAAGCAACATTTTTACACTGGCTTTTCTAAGATTTGCGTTGCAACACATGGTTGATCCAAGGAGACCTTATAGGATGTACTGCTCTCTTCTTGGTCATTTGACTTTCAGGCATTTGGTTAGAAATTCTGGTGGCCAAAGCAAGGCCCGTGACAATCGCACCCTGATTTGTGTGCGCGCACCCTCTGTATCATCTCTGCTTGTTTTTGTTCAGTTTTTTCTTCTTTTTCCCTGAAGCAGTATAATGAAACCAGACAACTGAATCTTGTGTAAACCACAAACTAATCTGGAAGTGTAACAGGCGCTTAGGCATTTAAAACATCCTTGTCACTACTTAGCCACCAGTGAAAATAAATATAATCTGAGCATTTAATCAACACTTCAAAAGCACAGCGACTCTCCCCTTGAACTCCTATATAGGCCAGTCAAAAATGAAACTACATCTGCTGTAGCACACAAACTCCACGTGTAAAAAGGCCAATGAGGCTTGTTTTCTCTGGTCCTTTTTATTAAAGAAGTCAGTCCATACATCTTAACATGCTGTTTGTCAAACAAGTTTTTATCCACACTGCTACGGAGAAAGGACAGAGCAGTGTGGACAAAGACAAAACGAAACTCCCAGTTGCAAAAGGACAAAGAGAAGTGACTGTGCCTCAAAAACCAACCTGGAGGACTGATGTAATTTACTTTTGATGTAATTTACTCTTCCCTTGTTCCTCATAAAACTGACACTAGATGGCAAAAATATTAGCATAATGAGGTTTTCCAAACAACTGAAAAAGTACAAGTAAGTTTCTCTCATTTCTTCCCTTGCAGACATGAATGTGCCGCATTCACACCGTTCATGAACCAGCCGACCACAGCTAAAATCAACTACACGTTTCTCTCATTCACACATTCATAGCCATAATCGGCCCATCTAGCGAACTGCATAATGAAGCTGTACCCTGTCAATCACAGCAGGAACCGTATGAATTTTAAGAAGGAAGCTACCGCACTGCGTGTGCCATTGAATTAAAAAAAAAAATCTGACAAAAAGTCAGAGCATTTAGGGCTCCATTTGTAAGCCTTATCAGTTGATTTACACAAACACCCACCATATTGGTGCTAAAAAGGGATAGCTAAGGTTCAATTGATGGGAAATGGAATTACCTCCAGATATTTGTATGTACTGAATATCCCTGTTCTTAAGGAATGCATTGTAGCCTAATGCTTTGGTATACAAATTTGCTCAGCTTGTTCACTTTCTTTTTCTAGTTACATGCACTTGCACATAAAATGTGCATTTTCAGTGTGTAACAAACGACTGTTAATTTAAGTTCAACTTAAATGAATCCCCCAGGACCACAGCCTAATTTATTTACTAATATGTGTCTCCAAAACTAGATTAGCTGAGTTGAATATTTTAAATGCAAGACAACATCTTTTATAGATCACGCAATGCTAAACTTGACTACATACGACACAGCTCCTCAGTTCGGAAGCATTTGCTTTATATAGCTATATATTGCATTTATCAGTAGTTAAAGAGATGGTCTCAGTTTTTTAGGCTTGAAGCAATAAGCACTGCTCAAACTGAAGTTTGTAGCTTTTATAGCTGCCTTCAGTGACTAAATAGCTGTTTTGGGTGAACGAAAAAATGTTTCATTAGCTGCAAAAGCTCTGATATCTAGAAGTCATTCGTGTAAAATATTTAAGCCATTTTTCACCTAAATGGCATTGTCTGCCCAAGAAAAGGTAAAGAATATGTTTATTGTGAATGATTAACCAACATCCCTCTCTGTGGGTTATGTGTATATTTTAAGTACGAGACAGCAGAGACAGTCAGAAAACAATATTCCCAAAGGGAGAGGCGAAGGATTTGCCGAGCCCGAGAGATCCTTCAGGGAGCCGCAGAAGTCTGCACTCAATAGCCGGCATTTAGCAGAGAGCGATCGCTTGGCATCCGTGGGAAGCTAAAAAACACAGAGAGCTTGTTCGCAACGGTTATACCACTGCCTCAACAGCCGGACAGAGAATTAAGTCACGCAAGTCAAAACCCAAGCCTTTTTGGCACTCATGCTCGTCATAAAATACAAGGCCCAAGTATGCCTGTGTAATCCCAGAGCAGTTCCCTCCCATCAATGAACTTACAGCATCGCTCTGCCATCAGGGCCTCGCCATTAACGTCGGAAACAAAAGTAGGCTCTGTTCAGGCAGAAGCAGCAAGTGGTGCAATTAAGAGACACTATACTATATCCCAAAGTAATAGGTTTTACAAAGCAATTTAGTACTACGATGACAGATGTCAAAGCAGCGACTAGACAGACAGCCCCACAACTTCGATGGAAATAATTGCCTACATGTAAAACTAAAAGGCAACAGCTCCATTTGGGATATTTATAACGTGATATGAATGAACATGAAATGAATACAACATGACTTAACATGAAGTTATGACATCCGTGACTTGCTATTTCTGTTTTCTTTTCTAATCTGGATTTGAAGCATTTGCAGCAGAAATGCTCAAATATTATCCTTGTTCCCCTCCACAAATCATCTACCCAAATAAAGACCTTAATATACCTAGGAAAACAGAACAGATGAAATGGAATTACATAGCCCGAAGCAGATTTTTGTCCTCATCACACCAAAGCAAACCTCATTTTGTTGTAGCAGCAGAGGAGCTCCGCCAAGCAACGTCCTCATTGAGTGGCTCGGGAAACACATACCAAGTGACCCCCTTGACCCAAGTAATGCTCTCCACCTTTCTCTGACTATTATTCTTTGCAAGTGGACAAGGCTATAGACAAAAATGCCTTAATCTGTCTTTTAGCTTATGTTTGCTACATGTAGGGAAGCATGAGCCACAAAGATTCTCTCTTTACTGAGCAGCAAAAGATGTTTGGGAGTGAGTTTGGTTTTAATTCATCTAATAATTCAATCAGAAGGCTTTTCAGCACTCAAAAATAAACTTGTTTGCCCTTAAATTGAGAGTGCTTATTCTTAAGACACTAAGTAAGACAGAGTTTCAGTCTGAGATTCCACAAAAACGTCAAACCAAAATACACAGCATGGTGAAAGATATAACACTAACCACATAAATTCAAAGTATATTTAACCACACTTAATTCTTGATTCAAAAGAGATGCTTGCAAATATTACCCTAAAAAACATGCAACACAAATCAAGGCATAAAAATATGCAAAAAATATTTCAAATATGTTGGGGTTTAAGTTAGCCTCAGTTCTAGTTTTGGAAATGGATTAATTACAGGGGAACAGAAATAGGAAATGAGTTAATGCTCTCAGCTTCTTAAAGCACAGACCCCTTGCCACACCTGGGCTGTTTTCCATGTCCAACCCAGTTCCGTTAAAGCTGATTTAGTTACCTCCACTGGTGTATCTCACAGCTAAAGCATAGATGTGCCCTTTAGGGGGAAAAAAAGAAGAAAGAAAAAAAAAACCACCACCCCCACAAAAAAACCCCACTCAGCCTCACTACAAAATTTAGTACCAGACTAATTTTATCCAGAAAAGTTTTACACTCAGAACTGAAGTTCTTCCACTTTCCTCTGAGTGCCAAACAGTGCTACAGAATGCCCTAATAACTTAACAACAAGCTATAGGAAAAGCCCTTTATTTCCTATTTTAAGGATTTTTCCTGTGCAAATTCTGTTTTGATAACATTACTAACATTTCTTATTAAACCACCTTTTATTATTCGGTTGAGATCTTTGCAGGGATGCTGATACAAAGGAAGGTATCCCAAGATAACTACAGTAGGACGACTAACAAAACCCCCCCCAACATGTAATGTTTGCCATGGCCATGGGAAATCTTGAACTGGGTCTTGAATACAAGCAGGTCCCCAGATCGTTTGCAGGGCGAGTGTCAAGAAACAAGGCTCACTGTGCCAATACCTCAAGGCTTTCTTTCCCTTCATGAAATTACTGAATCACTCAAAATATTTGTCCTTCACATGGGATTTAAGAATATCAGCATAAACGTTTATAAAACACTGATCTTCATTTGAAAGGAGCGGTGATTATAGCAAAAAGTTTTCAGAAGACCAAACTAAGCAACCCTTAATCACACATTAGCAGCAGAATAAGCTCAGGTGCAATGAGAGGAAACTGCCAGCACCATTTTTATCTGCCTAGTGAAGAGAGACAAATTTTTTAATCAGATCACTTCAGGTAAAAAGGTTTTTAAAAATCAGACTGAAAGAATTGTTTCCTTAAGAGAAAGTTTTATGGGCTTCTTAAAGAGGCAATAAAGTATGATTTAAAGTTTCAAGGAAAATTTTATTACATTTATAGCTTCACTGTGGTGCATCTATTCCTCAATGGCGGCACGTTACAAAAAGTTACCACACATTTTTTCATTTACTTTTTCTACACATTCTTTTCTTGAGAATAAACAAACCACTTCTACCTCCAAAATCAGAGCACATCTTTTTCATGTGTCACTTCTCTAAACTACGTAACCTTCACAGTAGAAAAATACATGCTTTTGCTAAGGATTCTGCTCATCATCTTTAAGAAAAAAAAAAGAAAAAAGGTAATGAAATTACAGGCTCTCCATGTATCTTCTAAAGAAACCAGTGGTAGCTAAATCAACCTGATTAACTTCAAAATTTGAACACTTAAAATTTAGAAAACCATTCTAGGAAAGGTTAGTTTTTCCCCTTGCCACAAACACTGCTCTTGGAATACAGATAGGAGAGCCTCGTGCAGCCTGTTATCATTTATCATCATCACAAAGCAGAGTGGATGCACAGGGAGGAGAAAGTTAGAAATTACAAGACTGAAACCATTAAATATTTTTCAAAATACACATTCCCAGTTTAAAAAGACAGAGCTGAGGAGACACGTGAACTGTGCTACAGGACTGCATTTTATACAGGGGATTCTGAATTTTCCTCGTAAGCAATAAACATAGTGTTTATAGCTCTGAACTTGTAAACTGCTTTCAAGCCTAGGAGCAGTCCCACTGAAATCAGTGAGACCATTGCTTAAAGATAGCAAGGATCCAGATACCAGCAAAGGAAAATGGCAGCACACCTTCTCCGTAATGAAGGAACACACCTTTATTACTTGATCTTTTAAGTGACATCACTGAAAAAAAAAACCTCCCTCACTTTTACTACTTTTTTTTTCTTGTACCAAGAAAAAAAACCCCACTAGATACCCTCTCCAATTTACTTCATTTAAAGTACTATCTTCTGTACTTTCAATAACTTCTAGCATTTCACAGACCTTTGCCTACAGCCAGTTCCTTTAGCGACGGTTTCCCTTGCTACACCTACAAGCCCATCACAAAACAATGAAAAGAAGAAAAAATTAAATTTACTACTGCCACCTCACTCCCAAACTCACACAACAAACACAGTCAATGGAAACAGGGACATATGCGGTACCCAAAAGTAAGTTCAACTATTTTTAAAAGCTGACTAAATTTCAAGTTGGCAGTGCCACTTTAATTGCTTCATATAAGTGTGATAAGCGAAATAACTGGACAGCTCTTTGAACCGTGACATGAGACTTATGCCTAGAAGAGGAATCTAGCTCTCTATCATCAATTTTATTTTAATTTAGGTGGCTGAAACCACGCTAAAGCACCCTCCTGATATCAACATATTCCAGATACCAACTTGTGGGAATGCAGTGCATGCCGAGCATCCGTGATAAATTCCTTTGACCATTTCCTTCCCAGTCTCTTCCCCAGAGATGCTCTCTAGTTTGAAAGATAGTTTCATCGGCTGGCAACGAAACAAACATTAGGACTTGGAATTCACTGCTCTGCAACCCATCTTAAAAGCAAACCCAGCAGATGATGGGGGCATGAGCAAGCCTGAACCTGAGGGGAGGGAGAATGGAAAGACACGTATCTACACAGACTATGCTATACCGCAGATGCAGACTAAAGAAAAGAAATAACAGATTTAGAGAACTTCAGTGCCTCAACCCTGCTACCTGCATGCTTTATTAATAAACAGCTATTACTTCTCCAAATACTTCAAACAAAGTGAGCAGACAGGCTAATTTAGATTATTAATAAAACCAGCAACTATTTTAGCAGAACTAAGTAAACATAAGGCTTGAATCAAGACTGAGAGCAGATCCTTTGCCCGGGTGAGCAAGGGTACGGTCGAGGTACGGTTGCCCTAACAGCGCTCTGTTCTGCGCACACTCAGTGAACCGGAGCCTTTGCCCAAAGCAAACAGGACACCAGCCCATGACTTTCCAGCTACGTCTTGCTCAGTCTTGGGACTCCTTAAATTTGAGCCCAAGCTTACAATCTGCACTTCAGTCTGTACCTCCGCAGATGGGGCGGCAGGATGCGCCTTGCGGCAGGCGAGGGGAAAAAGAAACCGTTGTTCTGGCTGATATGGCTGCATCTGAACGTGGTGCGCTCTCCTCAACGCTGACCCTGCTTTTATCAGTTTTCTTTCAGAAACCTCCACAGGACTGAGCTTTCACAGATACAACAGAAACATTGCACTGAAATCTTCTGATCTCTACTCCCTTCCAGCTCGGAGATGTGCACCAGAGGAGAGGAACAGCAAAGTGTAAATGAAGTGCTGACAAGAAACCACCACCATCTTTACTCCAGTTACTGTCTGGATTGCGTTTGTGTCACAACACCTAACTCAGCAGATACTGTATTTCACATTAAGGCATACACACCCTCTCACGGGCTGTGACCGGCTCAGCCAGGCTACCGGCCCGCTGTGGTACAGAAGCTGCCTGCTTACGTCGCAGCTTAGCTCAGCAACAACATGGCTAAGCACCACTGAGGTGGAGAGGAGCTATGTCTCCAGCAAACGTGCACGGAAGTGCTGGCAGACACAAAAGCTAAGCACAGAAATGAAATGCATCCAATAAGGATATTTAACAAAAACTGTGGTATGGTATTTTGTACAATATGTAATGATCGTGTGGACTCAAGTGAAAAACAAGCTTTGACAAACATCTTGAGTGTTTTGCATCAGTGGAAGTTGTAAACAGTTGAATTTGCAGCAGAGGCAAGCGTACCAAAATAAGAAGCACAAAAGCTAAGCACAGAAATGAAATGCATCCAATAAGGATATTTAACAAAAACTGTGGTATGGTATTTTGTACAATATGTAATGATCGTGTGGACTCAAGTGAAAAACAAGCTTTGACAAACATCTTGAGTGTTTTGCATCAGTGGAAGTTGTAAACAGTTGAATTTGCAGCAGAGGCAAGCGTACCAAAATAAGAAGCAGGGGAACTATTTTTCTTTTTTCTTTTTTTTTTTGGTCAAAATAAAGTGTATTGCAAAAACTGTTCGCTCTTGAGTGTTTTGCATCAGTGGAAGTTGTAAACAGTTGAATTTGCAGCAGAGGCAAGCGTACCAAAATAAGAAGCAGGGGAACTATTTTTCTTTTTTCTTTTTTTGGTCAAAATAAAGTGTATTGCAAAGCGAACTGTTCGCAACTTGCAGAGGCTTGTTGCACTACTAATGTTCTCCATGTCAAACAACGTCTCTAGGAAGAGCCCTTGAAAAAACACCAGTGTCATACCTTGTTCAGCTCAGTCGAGAAAATGTACTTAAACAACCTTCTGGAAAGTCATGTAATGACCTAAAAGAGCTGCTGAAGGACACTCTTGAGCTTAGCCTTGCTGTAGAAGAAACACAGACGTAAATACAGTCAACTTATGCTCTAAGTAACATCATAGCATCCCGCTAGCCTGTCACAAGCATTTAATGATAAAAGCGGGGAGTTTCAAACTCAAGTCTCTTAAACAGGCTATTGTGGTTTAGGAACTTGGAACCAGAAAGAGTGGGGCTAGAAATGGCAGCAATAATTTGTAAACACAGTAATGCCTTTGGAAAAAAACCAAACTAACGTGGCAATGGCAGATCTTGCAAGGGTGACAAAAGTGTCAGAACAACATGCCATTGTGCCTTGCTGAGGGGAACTGCTCAATTTCTGGGAAACCATATTGAAAAAAAATTTGTAAATTTTACTGTACTTGTTATCGAAGCAAAATGGTTATTTTGCTGCCCACAGTGCCCACAAGCTCACTGCATCATTTCTCCAGGAAGAGAGGAAATGTCTGCAAACTCACATTATCCACTTTAACACCAGCCTGAGGATTAGGTGGAATTTTTAGAAATCTGTGTGCAAAGTTGTACTTCACAGCATCATCTCCCCTTGCGTGGGTTGTCAGAAAGACGTACTAATATTTTCACAGTGAAAGCAACTGCTTCAAGAATAATGTCAGCTTTTATTGTTTACAAAGAGCCAGAAATCAGAGCACATGAAGCAGCAAACAATTTGGCTGACCTTGCCAGCTGAGCAATATACAGTCAAGCAAGCAAAAACACGTTAGGCAAGGCAGCAGTAAAGACAACAAAACATAGACATGTGCTTTCACATGTTTTCATGAAACCGCTGCAAGTTTTTTTTCAAGGCAAGCCAAATGCTTGATATTAATCATGGTAAACATCCTGACCTTACGCACATGAATGTTTTCAAGGTAGTTCCCATGTCTGCAAGCAATGCATTGGCAAAAGCTAAATCCAATTGCTTCGCTAGTGCCATTTCTACGGTAAAGTGCCTAAACGTGCCTGGGCTGTGGTATGACTCAGAAGATCACTTTGCAGCAATGGCTATTAGTCCTCTGAGAAGTCTGTAGATACTACTGGTGCTGCAGCAGCAGATGGAAGAGGCAAAAGATGAGGAATCTAGCATGATGATTCCACTACACTCACGAAGTTTTAGAAAAAGGCAAAGCTTTAGCGTAAGCACAAAGGCATCTTTCCATTTTTAAGAAAACTCAAGAGGAAACTGTTTGGAAATAAGTAATTTAGCTCATGTTAGTGCTGACAGTGTTAATGTTTTATAATTTAAATATGCGTAATACTTCGGCTTAGTAGCAACTTCATCTTTTGGGAAAGCTAGGATTTTTCTGCGTGCTTGCAGTAAAATCTATTAAAAACTACTACGCCAGAACATTGTAACCTTTAGTTTCAAGATTGTGGTTTCATCTATAGCTATCTTCAGCCACTTTCAAGAAAACGTTTTCTCAACTGATACCCTTGCTTTAGGGGCGGGAAAAAGCAAAGGCAAAAAAAGGACACCCAACAAAACCAGCCCCCCCTCCTGCTTTCCCCCAGAATGCAATTTTAATACATCTGAGTGCTCCTTTTTTTCTCCTGCTTCTCAACCAATAAAGTTTTTGTTGGGAACTTCACCTCATTACAGAGTCTTCATCATCTAAATAATGTTCAGCAATAACAAGGAGCCCTGTCATAAAGCTTTTGATAGATGTTTTGCAGCCAACACATTACAGGCAGGATTTATGGGAACGATTTGGTAAAGTAAAAAATAGGACTGACTATCATTTAGCAGAGAAATTACCATGCAAATTCAGAGGAAGACAGTATCCTTTTCTTCATGGAGACAAATTTTTAAACTAGTTTCTGGAAAGAGGGACCGTATAATAAACTTTTAATTCAATAGTAACATTAGGTAAGGAAGGAAAATTACAATAGGCCAGGTACCATGTCAGCCCTGATATACTACTACACTTCTTTATGAGCACATTACAATTCAGAGAGCTAATAATAAAAAGAAGTGATGCTGAGATGATGAATTGATGCTATGCAATTAGACCTATTAGAATTCACAAGAGTCGACAGGCAATAATCAAACCACTTTCATGCTGCCCATTGCAATTATCTTTGCACTTAAGAATCAACAAAGCACATAATGACTTGCTCTCGATTAAGGAATTCATGAGAAATGGAATTTTAATTAGTGTGTAGAAAATTTGGGCCATCTATTACTTTACAGGACAACAGATTTTGAAAACTAGTTGAGTAGTTATAAGTGTTCAACAGTGGTTCGGTTCCAAGAACACCACACTGATGCTTCCAACAACAAGTTCCTAATAACATCCCTTGAAATGGGATTGCCAAAATAAGCGCATGTTCACTTCTACTAAATTCTGAAAGAAACCCACAAACAAAACTGTTGGACCTTGAGATTAAAGTGGAAACCATTGCTGATGTTTCCAATTACCAGCTGATGAACAAGTCGGGTAGAGTTACATTTATTCGTGGTACAAACCACAGATACCAGAAGGTCTAATTCTACATTCTCATCACAACATGAGTAGGACAATAAGACAATGAAAATGCATCATCAATTAAAATAAACAGAGTCTGAATAGTAACTTGAATGCTGATTTAAGTTTTCTCTTAAAAGCCCTGGACTAGGAAGATTACTTAGTTTCAAACAAAATTACTTCTTAGAATTTGCTGATCTTAGTACAGAACAATTTACTAATAATTTGAACCGAAGCACCAGTTAACAAGTTCTGGAAGTGCAGATCCTTGATAATATGAAATAGAGGTTCATGGGGAAGTCGAACAATTATGCTGAACTCAACTGCTATGAAATGCACTTTTTTAAAAATACAATCAAAAATCCATACTTCAAGTGTGAATCCTGGCAATATAATGTTATCTGCTCAAGGAAATGAGTGGTAAGCCAGTATGATATTAAATAACGTATCAATTTGTTAAAAACATAGTATTTATTTTAAAAAAATACTACTAGACGTCCAAAATAAAGAACAGTAAATAATGAAGCACACGGATTATTCACAATCAAATAATAAACAATTTGGATTACTGTGTGATTATTATCTGAAAAAGTGTGCCCCATGTTTTGAGCCTTCTGAATTTCCTATTTTGCTATGGATAAGCAATTGAATATTTAGTGCTTAAAATCTGTCAGAATGATGGGGGGGATTTTCCATTGTCAGGGAACTATTTCAACATTTCTAGCTCTTGGTTCTGTGGGGGAGCCCTGTCTTTCTAAAAGCCCCATTAAAAATAACATTCACAACAACCTGAATGGCTTCTTGTAAGCGACTTCTGAATTTCCTATTTTGCTATGGATAAGCAATTGAATATTTAGTGCTTAAAATCTGTCAGAATGATGGGGGGGATTTTCCATTGTCAGGGAACTATTTCAACATTTCTAGCTCTTGGTTCTGTGGGGGAGCCCTGTCTTTCTAAAAGCCCCATTAAAAATAACATTCACAACAACCTGAATGGCTTCTTGTAAGCGATGATACTAAAAAAAAAAAAAAAAAAAAAGGAAAAAATAAGTCACGTAAAGATTCATTTTCACCTATGTTTGAGCCTTCTGAATTTCCTATTTTGCTATGGATAAGCAATTGAATATTTAGTGCTTAAAATCTGTCAGAATGATGGGGGGGATTTTCCATTGTCAGGGAACTATTTCAACATTTCTAGCTCTTGGTTCTGTGGGGGAGCCCTGTCTTTCTAAAAGCCCCATTAAAAATAACATTCACAACAACCTGAATGGCTTCTTGTAAGCGATGAAACAAAAAAAAAAAAAAAGGAAAAAATAAGTCACATACAGATTCATTCTTAAATTCACCTATGGGCTCTGCGTAGTGAGGGCTCTGGGAAACAGTGGGGAAGGCAGCAGGCGCTGCTGCCCTAGGGCCATCCCTCCCACAAAGGGAACATTTACACACTGCTGCGGAGCCACCATCTTCGCCCCATGCAGCATTTTCAGGGAAAGTGCTCTCGTGGATATGTCTTTCTGCCCCCCCGCATCTCCAGCCCTGCCCAAATTGCCCCTCGGGAGCGGGGAGAGCTCGTCACAAGTTAAAGCAGCTCAATGTGCCGCTGTCACTTGCAATCAGACAAGGACTGGCAACCGGCTGGCTCAGATGCAAGGATACAGAAAGCTGGCACCAAACCCTCCGTGCCTCCTTTCCCACCCTTTGGTCTTGTATCAAGCGCAGCACGTTTAAACCAGCAAATCTCAGCCAAGGTATTAAACGCGCTGCTGAGAACTGCCCTTTCCTTCCTACCCAGCACTCATTCCTGCAGTTGCAAGAGGAAGCGGTGGGGGAAGCGGCATAACCTGTTTACTTTGCTGCAGTTAAACATGAGCGGTTTCTGCAAAAATAATGGAACTTGACCGGCCTAGGTGTTGCAGCAAAGATGCTTTTGGAAAGGATTTGAGAGCAGTGAATCCCCTTGGAGTCCCACGGTGGACACAGGGTGAATAGTTCAGACATACCAGAAGTTTCTGTTCAGAAGGCAAGCAAGAGTATCATTCCTTGAAAAAACATAACACAATTAATTCAAAATATGCTTACAAGGGAAAGAACAGTTACTCCAAAAAGGGCTCCTAGATTAACAAACTCTGTTAAACAATGTCATAAAAAGCACCGTGCTGTTGAGGATTGTTGCAAGTGAACCTGAACTAAGTGATTCTCTGTACCGCAGAATTTACAAGATCATGGCTCAGTACCTCATTAAAATTAGGGTTCCATTAATTAAAGCCTTCTTTCAAGTGATAGATGACTACTGTGGATATAAGCTGTGCATACTGTTGAAACTTCACACTAGGAATAGGTAACACTCAGAGTGTACAGCTTTAGACAGAAATACGTTTGGAGAACTGCTCCTATAGAAGCAATGTTTTGTTACACCGCAATACAGAAAGGAGGGGGCAGGTAGGTGGTTCTGTAAAATTCACAAAAGGCTTATTAGCACCCAAATTCCTCCGAAACTCTCGGAACTAACAATATCCTTTTCACAGGTTTCCAGTCTCACTTAAAGCCGCAAAAAGGTTTACAAGGAGATTCGATAGCCAGAGGAGTGAACTTTTTTGCGCCCTTGCCCAAATCCTTTCATTTGAGAATTTAGAAACTACATATTTCATTAAAAAGCACAATGATAAAGAAAAACAATGGATAGAAGAGGGCTTGATATACTTACGAAGACAAAGCGCAATTTATTTTAGCCTGAAAACTTCTCACCTAAAAATTCCTCTATTTCTAGGAAAAACATAACACTACATTTTAATGCTGAAAAGGACTTCTGAGAGAGGAGGGATATCTCCTTCAGAGAACGAAACCCAACACTCCTCAAAAAGGGCACAGAAAGTCATAGGATTTTTCGAGATTCATCAGAGATGACATGGAAAGTCCATTGACTGCAAGCAAGTCAATGAGGCACCTCTAAGGTCGTGTAAAGGGGATGCATCAGCTGTGCTATAGGATGAGAAAACAGGTAGCACACGTTAACACTGTTCTAATTTAACCAGTAAGTAATAAAATTATTGCCAAATATAACTCCCCATTAAAGGAGGCTTTCTTCCCCACTTTGCTAACCTCTTAAAGAAGAGTGTGTTTGAGAAGAGCATGCAGTGCTATTTGGATATTCAAGTCTAGTCTATATACAGCTGACCCTTCCAAATGCTTTATTTGATTCTTTAATATTATCTGTGGTTTCAGTGAATTCAAATTCTTTCCTCATTTCCATGACTAAAAAATAAATTCAAACCCCAAAGATTTGGATTACTTATAAATTAAGTGTGTGTAGAGTTTAGGTTGTGCTGTAACAGAACAGAGAAATTATGGAAGTCAAAAAACACTTTTTTTCCTCCCCCATATCAGAAAGAGTGAAGAACAAACGGTTAACCATACTGACAGTCACTAACAGCTCTGAACCAACAGAAACTTATCTACAGAGACATCAGATCCATGAGTACCTTCTGCAAATACTGTAAGCTGAATGTTTGGATAAAGTTTCCAGAATTAGCTACAACTAAGGAGACTCAAAAAAACCACGGGTCTTACTCCCAGTTTTGACCCAGTAGATGCAAAAGGTGGAAAACGGTAAACACCTCCATTCACCATGGGCTCAATTTTAAGCGTAAGCATAATCTTATTTCTGTGCAGTGTTTTTGCGGCTTCAACGGGAATTAAGCTAGCAGGCAAAAATACAACTGCAGCATATCCTTAGCTTTTACTTGCTTTTGACCACTAAAAGCGTCAGCACTGGCCTATGGAGTAACTAATACAGCCATCACAATAATTAGCGTAGCTAAAAAGATAGCAAACTGACGAACCAGTGTTATGTGAATTTTCTGCCTGTAATGGAGGGAGCTGTTCCCAGATGGGACTTAGACATTTCTGTACTTTCACCTGGTGGTACCCTGATGAGAAGCTGTTCCTCCCCTGCTTTCCCCCAAAGGAGAGCATCCTCGCTCTGGGGAGCTAATTCCCTGCTATAGCTCAGGGCTGCGCAGAAAGACACTCTCAGCAATTAGGCACAGCTAGACGAACCATTTCAAAGGGATGATGCTTTCAAGAAAGTAAAGAGGCAATTGGGCCTTGTTGACCAGAAACCAGGACAGTAAAACCCTGGAGAGATTGCACTGATTGGCTTTTTATTTTTGCATTTTATTGCAAGGAAACTAGATGAATGAAATGCAGCCAGACATGTTTTGACCGCACAACAAATTCATTTAAACCCAAAATTTCGACCTTGTATTCATCTCTCTCCTGTATAATGGCGCCTCTCCCTTTTTCACTCTGCCCCTACCCTTCTTTCACTAACATGCTTATGTATGATAATGATTTCTGAAATACAGAATTAAATCAAACCGTATTTTAATAAAAATAAATGGAGCAGAAGATAAATAAATCAATATTGAGTAGCATTTTTTACAACTTTCCCAGAAATAAAACAATTAGCACATTAGCAGCGAATGTAATAATAAAATTAGCCAATTAGGATATTTAAGCGATTACCACATTGAATCAAAAAATTAGCTGAAATAAATATGGATAAGCTCTGCTGAGATAGAGAAGAGAGAGCCTGCACTGTCCTCTTCTGTGTCAAATGGAGAGCGTTTATGCAACACAGAAGATTTGTTGCCATACACGCAACATAATCTGATCTGTTTCTCTCACTGCACTAGTGTTTGAAGAAGATACCTTAAAAGTAAATGAGATTATAGTTCTGCCCATGCTAATTGTTGCTGTAATGCTATTTGCAGCATCCTTTGACACCAAAATTTACTACAGAGTTATAATCAGTTTGTTAGGAGTGCTACCAACTCTAAAAAAAGAATCTAAAAGGTTTAAATATTAATAGCACTTCAATGCTTCTCTCCCAGATGGCAACACAGCTGACTGCCGTTCCCTCCTATAATACAGCACTGTTTATCCTCTGAATGTCCCCAATATAAAACCGTTTTAATCTTTTGTTACTGTTGTAAAACTTGATCTACTGTGGGACAACATAATTAAGTGTCAACTTTTGGATATACGGTACAAAAAGTAGATAGAATAATCCAGCCTGTACGTCACCAATAATTCAGTTTACAGCTCAGTGATAATGGGATTCCAGATTATTAGCTGAAAGGCGCAGTATTTTACCCCTCGCGGCACTGAACTAAGGTGTACTTCTGTTGCACTCGGTGCATTTTCGGCACACTTTCTTGCTGCGCCCTTTTCTCTTCTATTAGTGTATGACTGCACTGTGTAGCCAACTGGAAAGAAACAGCACTTTGATTTCAAGCGTCTGATGATCTGTTAGTTCTTGTAAAAGTTATGGAGCGGTTACAAAATCTAATAGAGGGTGTGTAAGGAGATTAGCAGAGGAATGGGATTTTGTATCAGTATCTTAAGGAAGATGAATGAAGGAGAGTGAGCAATTAAAGCAAGTGTTCGCGTCTGGGGTTTGAACACACGCACGTATCTGGACATCTACCTATGCCTCTCTGCAAACATGCACGCTGAGGACTGACTGCCATCAACAAGCCGTTATTTGCTAACATCTATCCTTGCTATCCCTAGAACAAAGAGTGGAAAATAATGACATACTGTGTTAGGAAATATTTGAGACTATCTACTACATGTCTATTACTAGATGGTAATAAACATATGCAGCTATAACAAAGCTACGTGTAAGTGAGAGAACAAGGGGAGTGGGAGATTAAGGAGAAGTAGAAAAATTGAAACTGAACATTAACACAGAATAACATGTTTGTTGAACTATTTGTTGGCTTGAAGTAAGCTATTACATACTTTAAGCAAATAATTCAGAAACCAGGCAGCATGCTGAAAAAGTGTGTGGCCATCAGAACAGTCATCACCAACGTGAGCAAGTGAGAAGTGACGGAGAATTGACTGCAAGAGGAAAGAAGAAACTCACTCTTCTGTAGCCATAATTAATTCTGTGGGCCCTGATCCTTCAAAGCTGATTACAACACAGGCGAGGTCTGCCCCAGTAGGTCCTGTGCTGGTGTAACTCAGTACTATCAGCTGAGCAAACAACGCAGCCTTCGATGTGCCAAAAGGCATCGAATATAAACCAAGATCCACGTGGTCTCTCAAATATGGGATGCTATTATAGACGGACCAGTCTTTGACGAATACAGCAGCTGCCATTCTGGCTAGCTCCTCTGAAGGACTCACCCAGAAAACGCTCCGTTTCCGTCATTACAGCTCTGCCGCAATTGTCTGGTGAGCTACGAGAGGGACCGCACATGCACAGCAGCTTTTTTCTTCACTTTTAACTGCAGAGATGAATCTCTGCTCCTGAGGGCTGAATAGTGCCACGTGAAGTAACACGAGATTGCATCTGTGAGGCACTACCATGTAATAAGTTACACGAAGGACAGAAGGGTTTGCTTCATCGCCATATAACCTCTATCTACAACAGTTAACCTAATGTGTTTAACTTTATTACCCACAATATGCATCTGTTGAAAGATGCTGCAGTGTGTTGTTTAAACACAAATCATTACAAATATTTTTATACAGCTGCTATTCCCCCCAGCACATATTATTTCCATTTTAGCGCGGTAGTTTTCTGAACAAAGGCTCCTTGGCGTAGGTCCATGTGGGAACATCAACTGATAAGATTTTAAATCAACCTCCTTGTTAGTGGAAGCACACAATACTATTATCCAGTGACTTGATATTCCTGCTAAAGAGCAGGAGGTCAATTCTCTTCACTGAGTTAATACCTCCACAGAATAATTCCCCAGCTGGCGCAGCAAGAGAAAATCGCCTCGCTGCATGGCGCAGCCTGGGCCACCGGGATTCAGCAGTGACCCTGGGCACGACCAACGCTCTGGCAGCCACCACCGTATTCAGATCTGGGCCCGATACTCCGTTGCATTTCATCAGCTCTTTACCCACATTAGTCCAAAAAGCTGTTGCGGAGAAAATAAAGCTAACTATGCTAGGGTAAAAGCAGGGCAATGTACCAGGGAATCAGGCATGGTATTGTTTTTCTTTGATGCTTTGAAGCCAGCAGGGTTATGTGTTTTAAAACATTGTTTCTTTGCATAAATCTAGTATTCAAAAAATAAATCCAATTGGTTTAAAGAGCATCTGTATACCAAAACAACCAAAGGGGAAAAAACCCTTTACTTTTTCCTCTAGCTTATGTGTAAGAAAAAACAAAATTAGACACTGCAAACAACGTGGAAACCAGTCAGTTCCACAGATTGCATCCACATACTGAAATAGATGCTCAACTGTAAATACACACCTAAGTCCAGCAGAGCACGTAACCCAGTCTTTGCATTTGAATTCTACTAGAGTCAATCAGATGCAAGTATAATCACCTGCCAGTGACATTGTTCAGTACTGAACTGGATTTTAAACTTAACATCGAATTTCATTTTGACATCAGTTTCATACAATTTAAAAAATAAAATGAAATAAACCACACCCCACACCTTTGTGGACTATGTGTTAATAAAAACAAGTTTCTGGAGAGAAGCATTTTTGTACCTGCTTTTGAGCAGTTCAACAGTAGCAAAATAAGAGTAAACCATTCAAAAGTATCTAGTAATTTAATACCCACGTTTGAACCACTGTCTTTTTGAACAGTTAACAAGCCTTACCTCAAAACAGTGTTACACTGAAGGTAAATCAGAGAAGCTTGACATGACTAACAAAACTAGACCGGTAGCCCTGACAGAAGGCGAACTGCCATTATTAAACCCAGTGATGAACGGTACAGTTTTCCTCTTCTCAAGCGCTAACTAGTATTATAGCATTCCCACTACTCACCAAGAATCAGACTCAGTTTTCAACTGTATGAGCTGAGAACAACTTGATACCCACCATCTGATTTATTAGACTACTTATAGTGAGGATGTTTATAAAACCTCTTCTTTTAAAAACTCTTGTGCATTTATGCTCACTTCAAAATGATATTGTAGAATACTACTATTATAAATAATTGCCATGTAATTTTCATCATGAGAAACAGAACTATACAGTTAGAAGAATGAGGTTTAAAGATAAAACTTTTTGAGCACATGGAAAAGAATGCCATCCTAGAGATGACGACATGGTTACAGGGTTGACAGATGCTTAATTATAGCATTCGGACATCAGGGACTGACCATGTAACACATGAAAGATTGCCAGTATGGTAAACCCATAAAGCATTTAAAAATACCATCATATAAGACGTTGATACACCCAAAAACAAGAGAGAAGAGTTTATTTCCCTTATTTTTAGGGAAGATTTGCAATCGTGAACCTCAGTGCTCGCAAAAGGACTGAGGCATTTTGCTGAATCACAGAATGAATGACCAGTGACAGAAGATGTTTTGCTTTACTATCATGCCCACGTTCCAGCTGGGATCACTTGAAGCACCAGAGTCTCTCCTCAAAAGAGTAACTGTACCAGTTACTCCTTGGCTTTCTGGCAGCATTTCTGCCAGATGTCATTGGCTTTGAGGGCTCTCTGCATGAGTTCACATGTTCACATGTTGTGAACATGTGCCACTTGGAAACCGAGCTGGATTCATCCCTCTCCGACTTCAGTTAGGCATTTGCAAAAACATCTGGTATTGGGAAAGAACTAAGCATCTGGTGACTTTCAGTAGAAACAGGTATTTATGCTATCATGTCTTTGAATATATCCTCCATTCGTTCCCCCCTCCCCCCCCAGTCTTTTGGCCATCCCTTTGAAAGAACCTGACCGGTATTTTGGGAAAAGAAACATTTCCTACTACAAAAGAAAATCCAAACAAGATAAATCTTGCACTGAAGAACTCTTAAGAGTGGTAGTTGTTGACTGGTTTTATATTATATTACTTAAGTGAACCACTGTGCACCAGCAGCACCGATTTTAGCAG
The DNA here is from genome assembly GCF_000699145.1 of Aptenodytes forsteri. Taxonomy (NCBI): domain Eukaryota; kingdom Metazoa; phylum Chordata; class Aves; order Sphenisciformes; family Spheniscidae; genus Aptenodytes; species Aptenodytes forsteri. The sequence goes on along the minus strand of NW_008795672.1, from coordinate 5,770,418 downwards.
AACCATTTAAAAACATCCACACACCCCGTCCAGCCACACCCACAGACTCCAGAATTTTTCAAGCCGTTACCAGAGAATATACCCGCCAGCTGTCGGGAGCAGACTTTTTATTTTCATTTCACAACTCAAAGCACTGCAAAGAAAGGCAACTTTAGAGGACCAGCTGCCTTGGTGCAAACGCAGAGCTTGTTGTTCTGTCCACATTGGAGGAAGTTTTGTGGACGTTTCCAGCACAGATGGATTGAAGCTAAGACAACTTATTTTGTGAATAAGTGGAACAAGTAATGACTATAGCAAGTCCCTGACAGCACTGCCATGAGTTACATGCAAGACTCTCTGGATGGCTCACAATTACAGATTATTCGTGTCTTGCACTCTACTTCTGCTCAGTACAGAGCCCTGCTCAATGCCAAAATTATTGGGAAGAGTTAGATACCAGATGTTAAGATTCCCAAAACCCTGTCATTGGAGCTAGAGGGACGATCGTGATCTTTGATTATAATGCTGTTTTACCCTGAAAGATCCCAACGTGCAGAGAAGCGGGTTGTTTCATACTTCAAAATGGCAAAAGCTTTTTTGAAAAGGTTTGCCAGTTACTCTCTGTCCCGAAGCACAGGGTAAACTGAAATCCCAAGGAGAGTTTGCAAATACAACCATAACAATGCACTCATATAGAGGAAAACGTCAGGAGTCACTAAAGCCAGAGAGATCCATTCCAATTCAGACATCACGTAAAAGACTGTGTCCTTCCAAGTTCAATGCACAATGGCATTCTGGCAGTGGTGTAGATTTAGTGGAAATTCCGGTAAGTCCCAACACAATTAAAAACCAAACAACATAGCTATATTTATGAGCTCTGCATCTAAGCCCTGACCCCATCCTAGGCTTCTCTTACAAACTCCATGCCACAGGACAGCAGGCTGGTAAACATCACACTATGAACAATCTAGATCCAAAATCGGGATTTAACAGTCAAAGAAAATGTGTCTAACCAAATTTATACTCAATGTAAATTGCTATGCTATCATATTCTGCAATTATTTGATTTTTTATTTTTAAATAGAATACTGAAGTGTTGCATGGGACTGTTGCCTGCAAATATGTCTCTTACTTGCAGATTTCATGAATTCATGTATACTATCAGCAAAAAGTGTAATCTGCAGACAAAGTCAATACGATCGACAGTTACAATGCTTAAGGTTAACTATGGTTAATGTTTTTTAATACCTAATGACATTTTTCTGCTCCTCTTTTTCTCACCAGCTAGTATCTTCATAGCTTTTTTTTTTTTGAGAGGCAACATTATATATTTTTAATAAAGATGGATTTTATTTCAAGAAAAAAAAGCCAAAAAAAGGCAGTCTGGTTAAAGGCTTGGGGGGGGGGAGAAGTAGGTTTTGTTTGTTTGTTTTTATTAGGTGAACAAAACCCATCAAAAGGTAAGCATGCCAGGACTGGAATGCTAAACTATTTTCAATACTGATTTGTCAATCTGTATGAAGTCTTTACTTTTTATTAAGTTTTGTTTCTCTAACAAGAAGAATAGTATATTCACCAATCTCAATTTGCTTAGTCCAATCAAAGTAGCAAAGTAATTTATAGACAATATATTGTGCAAAAAAATTGTAGAGAGTCTGATGACCATTGAAAGCTAAACTACAGTCCCTTAAGATATAAATCATGCTGTTCCGTGTCCTTCATTCAGGGAAAGATTGAAATAAATTGTTTCCCACTAACAAATACTTCTGTTGGCCTTTATATTACCTCTGGTTATGCCAAACCAACCTGATTCTATCATGTATTCATTATCTCTTACGTTATGTAGCCAAATGCAAAGCAGAGTATTGAAATACTAAGTTCAATTGCTACGTATCTTACAACAGAAACTTCATTTGCATTTATAGTAAATTCAGCTGCACTGATTTGATAACACATGAACCAAAAAAGTTAATTATGTCTTATAAACTGAAAGTAAAATGAAAATTTCAAAGCTTGCTCAAAATAAGTGCTTTTTAGTGAACAAAACTTGAGTTTGTCTTGCAGATGTCCAATACTTCTTGCAGATTACCAGTACAGATGTACAATAAGACATGGGAGGTTTTGCAAGTGTATGTATTGCACAGAATGGCAGACATTCCTCCTCAACACAAAGTGCATTCAGAGTTAAAATAAGAGTGCAAAAAAGAAAAAAATCAGAATGGGGGTTGTTGCAGAACACAATCCACATGAAATTTATCATACAATTTCAAAAAGGACCTTCTCACTCTGGCAGACCCTACAGTAAACTCATAATGAGGAATTTTCAATTTCTGTGGTGATGGAGGATTATAGTCTCAGTGCAGAATCAGAAACGGAGGTGCAGAGCAGGGGGAAGTCACATGCCAGCAGACATCAGTAGGCAAAAGGAGTCAGTCATTTAAAAAAAAAAAACCACAAACACCAATGAAATAAACTGGAACCCCGTCTCCCTACAGTTTAGGTTTTGAGGGGTCCCAACAACTACTTGCCAAGTGACACCTGATTAAAGCAGGGATAGTGCAAAGCAGAATATGAGGCTCGAAGGGTCCAGAGAAATTCAGACTGGTGTTCACACAGTTGGAGGGGAAATGAGGGAGCAGCAAGCTACGCTCTGCCAACCTACCCCGCTCCACCATGTTATTTCTTTAATTTGTTCTACCTGTCTGCTCAGATTATCTAATGTGAATCTCAAACTGCAATCACACTGCTGGCCAAGCCATTGGATAAATTACTTTTGACGGAATTAGGAAATTTGTGCTGTAATTGGGTGTTCCTCGGTGATCGACACGGGGCTTTGCCTGATCTCCACGCTGAGCCGGAAAGGAGATTTCAGGCCTGGTGGGTTTTCCGTGCCAAGCAGAGAAGATTTCTGCAGCTCCTTGAAGCTGGAAGCAAAATTCCTTCCTCACACTGTTAACTAAGCTGCTTACACGACTTCCTAGAAAATAGACCTAGCACTGCCCACAAATGTTGGGGATCTTTGCTGAAGGCTTCAGTGGGGAAAAAATGATAATTTTTGAGTAATGCTTGGTCCAATGTAACACTACATTCCCGCAGAGACCACAGAAGGTAAAGGTGTTCCCCAGCCTGGGGGCACGCAGGAGACAGAAGCAGAAGAGAGAGCAAGACCCAACCACCGCAGGTTATTCATATCCTGCCACTGCTTTCCCTACTACAGGAACTGAGTCCATCCATGAAATCCACATCAGTATGTCTTTTCCTAGCCGTTCACTACACAAATTTCAGAGAAATATGCTTCCCCAGATTGCGTCTGAGCTCACGCAGGCCAGAGCAAAGTTTGGACCAAGTTTCCCCTGTAGAGAAACACGAACAATATTGGAAAACTCAACTAGAAGGTTAAGAGTGTTATATAAAGTGTGCAGACCTATACTACCCATCAGCACGCACACAGCAGATATACTTTTTCTTTGCAATTAGTCTGGTATTGGAGGGAGGGGCGGGGGGAAAAAACCCAACACAGTTTCAAGCGCACAGAGCCTGCAAGCAGACTCTTGAGTTTTGGGGGCGATTTGTAGCTGATCTCCTGAAGGAACAGAAACTAATGAGAAAAACAAAGTCCCTCTAATCTGTCTTTGCTTGCAAATTCTTTCCTATAATCCCCGTCTTTGTTCCCTCCTGGTAGGCTGTTCACCAAATTTACATTTCAGAGTCTTCCCAAACATTCCTTTCGTGCTGCTACTGACACAACATATAATCACCCTACCTGAGCCTACTACTTATAAATAAAAAAAAAGGCTTGCCAGCTTTTTTGTGTGCCTTTGAAAAACCTAAGTGATTAAATATTGAGAACATTCAAATATTTAACAATACACTCAGCACACAGAAAGAAACCTGGAAAATTACTTTTCCAACAGGGAGTGTCACCCATTTAAAGTGAATAGAATGGTGAAGAGCTACAGGTGGATTTTAGTATCTTAAATTATATTTACAGAGTAAAGAGGAAGCAGTAGGAGGTGACAAAAAAGTTAACTACCATATAAGTATTAAAAAGTAAAGGGAATAACCAGATCTGCCCTGAGCAGACACAAATGAGATCAGTTTAAAAAGGGAGGAGACCCAAAGGTGAACACAAAACTCAACTATTTATATTCTTGCACCAGTTCTGAAATTCCAGGTTTGTTATAGGGGAAAATCATATAAGACGATATAACAAACTTGGAGGACAAAAGGAAGCGAGATGTTTGGATATTAAACCATTATAGCTGCCATCACTTGAGCTAAATACTGCTATTAATTTCCATCACCTTATCTCATAAATTAAAGAGCTCAGATCGCAATAGTCCGTAAAAGACCTATAAATCAGTTAATGAACAGACTTATTTTCATACATATAAATACACAAAGAAAAATTAACCCATCTAGTCAGATCCCAACTAAAAAGTGGCAAAGAATACAGTCCTCATTCACTGTGCCGGGCTCCTTACTGGGACAGTTCACTGAACAAATCTATCCCCGAAGCCCCGCAGGGGCTGTCTGAAAATACACAGACCAGAAAAGATTTCCTTAAAATAGCGACACTCAGCAAACAGCTTGCGTCCTTTTGTCTCCCCTACGCTTCAGCATCAGTCTTTAAAAACGGGAGAGGAAAAATCACATTTCCCTGCACAGTAATGGTATTGCAGAGCTGCATTTGAAATTCTTCCTGAGATACCTTTAAGATTGAGGGGAGTGGAAGAGGTCAGAGATAAACCCTGTATAACCATTTCAACCACAAAGCTGAGAGAAAACGGTGGATGAATTTCAAAAGCTGACCCTTGCCAAAAGAGAAGTTTTCCTCTCTCTACGACTGCATTAATTTTCTAAATTCACTATTTAGGACTTTCACCCTCCTCTTGGGAGTTGGGTACCAGCCAGGGCCAGAGGGAAGAGTTTTCCAGACACGTGGCCCAGTAAAAGTTATGGACATGGTGTAAGTTACTTCACCTTTTGGGACATGCAAATCAACTACACTGACAGTGTCTTTTTCGGTATTTAAGTGTCTCTTTGTTGTTAATGGCTCTTGTACAAAGTTACTGATTAAACGAATCTTGTTAATTTTAACAAGGTAGAAAATCAGACTTTCAAGGAAAGCTCTTGTTTTAAATATATTGTTTTGAGGGAAATGTTCAACATACACTAGAGGTTCGCTTCGTTTTGTTGGGGAGCAGAGGGAAGCGATCACTAGGGAATAAACATTAGGTCTATTTGCCAGGATGAGTATTTAGATTCAGTAAGAGCACTAAGGACTGCTGGGGTTGTGCCACAGCCCCATGTTAAACCTACTAAATCTTTATAACAACTGGCATTAGCAGAAGCATTTGATTAACAGCCTAATGAATACACTGGTACTCTCTGGTACTCTGGTTTTAATCATCAAAAGGTAATTCTTATCCCAATTCCCAAACTTGAGGATACATCTATGTTTGAATATTAGTGCTGGTGATCACAGCAATATCAAACAAAGTCAGACAGCACCATAAGCTTACAGGAAAAACAGAATAATAATGAGATTTATGTCAGTGTTTCTCACAACGGTTTCAATTAAAAGTATGCAACAGTGATACCCATCAAACTAAAAATTGGTTCTGCATGACTGAAACGAAGGCCTACTGCACTGACTGTATTTATACTCAATTATTGAGCAGTGACCCTTGACTTTCCAAGGAGGCAGGCAGCCAAAAAGTTGCATTAAAACATAGTTTGAAATCCAGCCAGTTTCCAGAATTCTCCCGAAAGGGAATGAACTCTGTGTTGTGCAGAATTAGATTAATTTGATGACGTTCTTTTCACCCATATTCAGTAATTGTGGCCCTTTTTTCTACTGGAAGATCATTTTCTGAGTTGCCGGCTCTAGTAACGTACTGCCTTGCACGTAATACGTAGAAAACAAGAAATTTTAATCATCAGTTTAAAAAGGGAGGAGACCCAAAGGTGAACACAAAACTCAACTATTTATATTCTTGCACCAGTTCTGAAATTCCAGGTTTGTTATAGGGGAAAATCATATAAGACGATATAACAAACTTGGAGGACAAAAGGAAGCGAGATGTTTGGATATTAAACCATTATAGCCGCCATCACTTGAGCTAAATACTGCTATTAATTTCCATCACCTTATCTCATAAATTAAAGAGCTCAGATCGCAATAGTCCGTAAAAGACCTATAAATCAGTTAATGAACAGACTTATTTTCATACATATAAATACACAAAGAAAAATTAACCCATCTAGTCAGATCCCAACTAAAAAGTGGCAAAGAATACAGTCCTCATTCACTGTGCCGGGCTCCTTACTGGGACAGTTCACTGAACAAATCTATCCCCGAAGCCCCGCAGGGGCTGTCTGAAAATACACAGACCAGAAAAGATTTCCTTAAAATAGCGACACTCAGCAAACAGCTTGCGTCCTTTTGTCTCCCCTACGCTTCAGCATCAGTCTTTAAAAACGGGAGAGGAAAAATCACATTTCCCTGCACAGTAATGGTATTGCAGAGCTGCATTTGAAATTCTTCCTGAGATACCTTTAAGATTGAGGGGAGTGGAAGAGGTCAGAGATAAACCCTGTATAACCATTTCAACCACAAAGCTGAGAGAAAACGGTGGATGAATTTCAAAAGCTGACCCTTGCCAAAAGAGAAGTTTTCCTCTCTCTACGACTGCATTAATTTTCTAAATTCACTATTTAGGACTTTCACCCTCCTCTTGGGAGTTGGGTACCAGCCAGGGCCAGAGGGAAGAGTTTTCCAGACACGTGGCCCAGTAAAAGTTATGGACATGGTGTAAGTTACTTCACCTTTTGGGACATGCAAATCAACTACACTGACAGTGTCTTTTTCGGTATTTAAGTGTCTCTTTGTTGTTAATGGCTCTTGTACAAAGTTACTGATTAAACGAATCTTGTTAATTTTAACAAGGTAGAAAATCAGACTTTCAAGGAAAGCTCTTGTTTTAAATATATTGTTTTGAGGGAAATGTTCAACATACACTAGAGGTTCGCTTCGTTTTGTTGGGGAGCAGAGGGAAGCGATCACTAGGGAATAAACATTAGGTCTATTTGCCAGGATGAGTATTTAGATTCAGTAAGAGCACTAAGGACTGCTGGGGTTGTGCCACAGCCCCATGTTAAACCTACTAAATCTTTATAACAACTGGCATTAGCAGAAGCATTTGATTAACAGCCTAATGAATACACTGGTACTCTCTGGTACTCTGGTTTTAATCATCAAAAGGTAATTCTTATCCCAATTCCCAAACTTGAGGATACATCTATGTTTGAATATTAGTGCTGGTGATCACAGCAATATCAAACAAAGTCAGACAGCACCATAAGCTTACAGGAAAAACAGAATAATAATGAGATTTATGTCAGTGTTTCTCACAACGGTTTCAATTAAAAGTATGCAACAGTGATACCCATCAAACTAAAAATTGGTTCTGCATGACTGAAACGAAGGCCTACTGCACTGACTGTATTTATACTCAATTATTGAGCAGTGACCCTTGACTTTCCAAGGAGGCAGGCAGCCAAAAAGTTGCATTAAAACATAGTTTGAAATCCAGCCAGTTTCCAGAATTCTCCAAGAAGGGAATGAACTCTGTGTTGTGCAGAATTTTAATTTGATGACGTTCTTTTCACCCATATTCAGTAATTGTGGCCCTTTTTCTACTGGAAAGATCATTTTCTGAGTTGCCAGCTCTAGTAACGTACTGCCTTGCACGTAATACGTAGAAAACAAGAAATTTTAATCTCAAATCACCCCATCCCACCCACCCCGTTTCTCAACAACATTTTGCCCTCTTCTCCCTCCCCAGACTTGAGGGATTTTCTGGCAGGCTCTCAGTTTACTTTTCATTGAGCAGGTTACTCTTGGGTGTAAGTAAGCCACATGTACAGAATCCATTTTTATCACCACAAAGGTGTAATTTGGGAATTAATATCCAGGTTCCCTGCGCAGCCAGAGTCCAACAAAGATTTAACACACAAAGCATACACTTCATTTGTTATTGTCATCCTGACAATTCATATCTGAACTAGGGTTTTAACTGAGACATTAATTAATGTGAATTGCGTCCCAGGTTTATAATTTAGCTGTTACAATATAAATGGAATTAGCACCCACCACTAAAAATGTCTTTGACTAAGGAAACGCATGCAGGTTACATATCCCTGTCAAAGCATATCGCACATTTAACCACTATTAAGTTTACAAAGCCTAAAAAAAAAAATTGGTTGCTTTTCCCAAAGCCTCCCATAGTTCTGAAAGGTTTCACCTTGAAATGTGTCAGATTTGTATTACTGCCAGAAATACAGTATTTCTGGTAGTAGCAAATATATTTAATAACATTTTAAGATTACAAACACCAAGAACATACACTTTAAAAAAAAAATGGCTACAAAGCATTGCAAACCAATGGAAACGTGCTGATTCTATCGCTATTAAAGACAAGATGAGCTTAAATAGCATCTGAATGAAATGCTTTTATGTCATATTCATATTCAATTCTCACACTGAACATGGGGATTAGATGTTTGCATTTCATTAGAAACTGCCAACTGAAATCAGTGGGAGCACTGGAAAAAACCCACATTTCTAATGTCACAAGATTTTTTTTTTTTTAACTCCTCATTTTTCTTGAAAAGGAACAGCCAAGCACATATATTTGGAAAATTGTCATTAAAATAATCTGGCATATAAAAAGCTAGTAAACATACAAATAAATACTTAGGTATAACTTTAAAATATACTTCAGTGACTACATTAATAAATATGCTTAGGACATCAACAAAAACATAATGAAGTACTTAGTCCAGAACCATGCAAGTCTATCTCATCCAAAAACATATCACGATGATATCGGAACATTAAAGAAAGGACAGATATGCATATAAGTATGGGCCTGGGCGCTTGCCTCAATGTGTGCGTTCATTCTTCATCACACACACAAACACATATTTATTATGAAGATACACAAAACTTTTCTTCCCAAAAGACTTGTTGCATATGACTGAGCACACATAACCTAAGAAGTTCACATTAAATGTTTCCCATTAAAGTTCTGCAGAAAACAGTAATAAAACATCAGGCTGCCAAAATTCCTGAGCAGTGACTTCAGCTGCCCAGGGCGCTGGAAGGATTTAACCATTGCAGGTAAAACCTGCACTGGGCTTTGCAGGGAGGTGACAGTGTTACACCTGGCTGGAGGCGACTGAGTCTCGGGTAACTTCTCCCTTTGATGCAAGCCTGTGTTTGGGGCCATAAATCTGCAGTTTCAATGGGATAAATAACCTAAAAGCTTCGTGATGGAGAGTGCTCAGCATGGTTGGGGGCCACCAGCCAAACTGGGACCATGCAGAATCCAGGAATGCCACATCCAAAAAACAGAAAACCCACAACCACCCCCCCCCCCAAGGATATTTCTCTCCTCCTTCCCCGTGATTCTCACATGGTCACAGGCAGCTGCTGTGTTTTGCACGAGACTTTGGGCATGGTGTGAACGTGCCTGCTAGGTTGGGCCCCAGAGGTGACTATGGTACAGAAACACCCAATTTGTGCCTCTGCAGTGGGCTTAGCTGTAGGAGAGATCCTGAGTTACCGAGAACAGCTACACAGGGGCTGCCTCCTAACAATATACAAGCAAGTATGCAACTTTATGCATCACCTGCCCAGCAAAAAAAGAAAAAGTATTTGTTTACAGAAACTACCTCACATTAGTTATTTCAGTGTTTGTGAAATCCTGATATTCTGAACGCCTTCAAGCTATGTCTAAAGCTGCAAGAATACCCAGGGCTTTACAGCTAAGATTTGAGGGATCTTTCTCAAATGAATGTGCAAATTATCCAAACTTGAATCACCACCACACTGGCTGTTTATTATTTTGAGTCACTTAAATACTGTATTTGGCCTGGCATCAGAAGAGAGCATGACTACAGCTGCTCTCTTCTCATTTAACTCATACAGTTAAAGATTCAACTGAATGGCAGCCTGCTTGGTCTTGCAATACAGAAAGGGTTAGAAATACCTTTCTTTCTCTCTCCCAAATCAGAGAAAATTCTTGCTGAAATAAGGTCAGCAAAGCTTTTGCCAATAGCCCCTAAAGTTCACCAGGACTGTTCACTTTGCAACAAGTGAAGTGGAAGAGCAGCTTTGATAGCGCTGGTGGTCAGCACAGGGCACCTTAGGCAACGCAAGTCCAGCTACGAGGCTCGCGAGGGGATGGGTTAAGTCTGCTCGAGCATCTGTTGGCAGACGCAACTCTCACCCAGTCAGCTTTAAAATGGAAACACCCACTTAAATGATGCTACTGGCAGCGTTGTAATATTTTTTCATATATTTCAAAACAGATCCGTTTATCCTATTACTGCTGATCCAGCTTTTTTTTTTCCAATGCACGTCAGCAAAAATAAATCTTTTCCTGTAAACGTGGTACATAGACAATATTAGAACAATTACAACTGCATTATTGATAATGAATACAAATCTTATTAAATCTTTTTTTAATCATATATTATCTTATTCAAAGAAATACACAGGTATCTCAACAGCAGACATAGCTATCCCTGTTAACCTTGCACCTTACTGTTGTCTGGTTTATATCCTCTTCCCCATCTGGTTTTTGTTGCTGTGAAATAAAGCAGACGTCTCCCACAAAGTTTAAATCTTCTTAGCCAAAATACAGAAGCCAATCAAGTCTAGTCCTTTCTCCCTCCCTCTCCACCGCAATCCCCTGATGATAATAGTTGCAGATGAAGTCCATACATATAAAATGCCAGATGCTAGTCCAAATTACTTGTGGTTACTTGACCTGCAATTGAGTTTGTTCATGTATATTCTTCTTCTTTGACATGAAGCCATCTATGCCCCCTTCCCCTGGGCACATTTTATTTGAAAAAATTTTTGTAATATGTGTCTGTGGAAGGGGGATGGAATGGAGAAGACTGCAGACCTCTTTGGAGACTTCCAGTGCAAGCTTTGAAGATACTATTTTTGATCTTCTGTTATTGTTACATCTTGTTATACTCACATCTTACTCAATAAGGTCAGATTGTGTTCAGCTAGGAGGCAAAGCAGTGTGCTGCTAAATAATACAGCTGCTCTCTTAAAAACACAGGATTTGGCCAAATTTGACTCAGACTGGACATCGAGACCACAACAGAATTTTCCTGTGACGAGTGGACATCTGTGACTCCTCTCTGACTACCACAGGACAAATCTTGTATGCAAAAATTATTGTCCAAAATCATCCCACTATTGAGGGTTATGTCTTTCCTTGCACATACAGTTTCTAAATTGTTTTGTAAAGTTTGTAAATGGTTTCAGACATGATTAAAACATGTAGGAAAAAAGCATACCAAACCATTCAAAAGGCTAAATCTAAATATTTGACTTATAAATTGCCTGTGCAAAATCAAAACCCATATAATACTTCAGAGACAAATTAAGGAACCAAAAATATTGTAAGCGCTGCACATTTTATCACGCATGTCAGCTAAAACTGCTCTCCGATTTGCCCCGAGTGTCATGTAAATTACCACGTAACATCCTTTTGACCACTGATATATTGTAATTTCATCAAACAAGCATACAAATCAAATAGCCTCCAGACTTTCTCTGTATTAATGAAAAAGCATGTTTCCAGGCACATACAGTATTAACTTATTAGTATTAGCAGTACAACATACAAGTGACAGTTGATTCTAAGAAAAGCTTACATCTCTCAAACCCCTTGATTTTCTTTAAAGCTTTAAAGAAAGCCCCTGTGCTCTGTGGCAACATTGATAAGGAAAATGTTTTGCCTCCATGGACAGCAATTAGCAGCAACTGACAGACCCAAAATGCTGAGGAGCCCAAGGCAGGCTTTTCTTTTTCTTTTCAACCTGTCTTGGGGTTGAATTTTAACTTCTTTTCCCACCCTCACATCACTTTTTGGGGAGGGTAGTGGGTGGTGTCCTGTGTGAATGATGTATTACTAGATCCCAGGCAATGCCGACCCACCAATTGGATCCGACTGAAGTGCTAGCCATGCGTACAAAGATTTCAGATACAGGGGAGAGACAAATGCGGTGGTTCACCATCAGAAAAAAGGGTGTATCTGCAGGGTGGATCACTATCAACGCAGAAAAAGAGAGCTAACAAATACTCATGCTGCAAGCAGAAAGTATCCTTCCTGTTACACGTTGAGGGAGTTCGGATTGCAGACGTTTTCTCATCATCAAGAAAGCAATCCAAAAGTCATCAAATTAAACAAAAGCGAAGCTGGGGCAACCACCCCCTACAGACACCCTGCAGAACACTACATACAAACCTAAGCACTTATGCAGACTCCAGCAATAACGTATCATAATTAATTTAGTGTAAAGCATCCTATATACTGGGAGCAAGAGGGTACAATCTCGGTCTGTCTTTCTGTTCACATCCTCTGGCTCCATTTCCTGGATGGGAACGAGCGCTGCACACGCTGATCTGAACCCATCTGTGGCACAGTCTGATAAGCCATGTCCAGCGATCCCAGCTGGTGAGCTCACTCGGGCAGAGCGCGCAACGCTCGCCCTCCCTCCTCCACTGCTCTCCCGTGATCCTCTGCATCTTCATTCACAGCGCGCCCTGCAACTGAAAGACCTTTCACTGCCTGCCCCAGCTGGCCTCTCTCTTTTGAATCCCCAACAAAACATCTCCCCCCGCCCCCCAAGAAGATTGTCATGGTTAATCCTCCACTTGCAGAACTGCATTATCTCTTCAATGAAATAGCAAAATTTCTTCCAGCCCGAATCATGATGCGATTGTTTCATTTCCTGTTCGCTCAAAGCTGATTTTCACAGGTCTCGAGCATGTGATCTAACTGGAAATATTAACGAAAACACCACATTTCATTGGAGCTGAATCATTTCATAGAGACATACTTTTTCGAACTAGCTTTCAGGGGTAGACCTAAACTATTTAAGTCAACAGGTCAGTAGCTAAGATGATGGGAGGGCTGGACTCAATTCTATACATTGTCTACTTTCGCAGCTTGTGAGGAAAAAAACTTGCCCTGGTTGACACAGACCAGGGACTTGAATTTTTATTTCCCAGCTCAGTAATGTAACTGACCATCTGTAGGGTTTATACATGCACACAAAGAGACTTTTGTAGTTCACCAGAGGATGAAAGCTAATTGTGAAAGTTGGAGAGGCACTGTAAGAAATTCTCCTCTCGCGTTGGGTTTTGTGGAGCATCCCAGACTCCAGGTGTATTGCTTTACAGCCGGAAGGGTTACATTACCGTCTCGAGTGACCTCCCGCATGATGCAGGTCACAGCATTTCTCCCTGCCAAGCCTCTCTGTCTAGCCCAACTACTTGTGATTGCAACAGAGCATAAGAGGCAATTTAAACGCTTGCAGTGATGGACAGTTTTGCCACGTCCACCAGCAAGTTGTTCCAAGGACTAATTACCCTCACTTCAAAATATGTCTTGCGTTTCCTGTTTGATCTTTGCTGACTTCAACTCACAGCCGCTGGATCTTGTGTTTCTGCCTGATAGCTTAAAGAGTCCTTTGCTCCAGACACCTTATCCCTCAGTGGGTACTTACAGACCATGATTAAATAGCCACTTAACCTTCTCTTCAGTAAGGTGAGTCCTATGAGAGCAGATGGTGCTGAGCACCTCTAAAAATTAGCACTGCAGTTATTTATGTCGGTAGATTGCCAGGCGATTGTTTCGTAAGGCCGGTTATGGAGAGCTGCTGGCACCATTGACAGAAATTACAGGTGCTCAGCATGGTCCAGCATTTGTTTTTCATACCCCAGTTCCCGCAGTCTTCTGTGTTAGCTAGCCCTGACTTAATACAGCAAGAACCAACCTCTGCCACAGGAGATGCACGCTAAATAGGACTATGTGCCTCAGGACTGAGACAGCTTTACCTCCATGGTCTCTGCAGTGTTGGTACCAAATAAATACCCAAACCGACTCTGTTGCCAATTCTTGGCACTCTGAGGAAAAAAAAGAGATCTCATACTACTAAAGGGGGGAACTGAAGCTGTTCTGTGCATTGAGGGGGAAACCAGGTCCTGGTGTAGCACAGGCAGGAGCACTCGAGTGACTGGCTGACTGAACGACAGCAATAGCACCAGCTCTTCCCTCTACTCACTAGAAACATCTCTGCAGCAGCAGCAGCCCGGGGAACGTATCATGCTGTCAGAAATTGCTCTGCAGCTTTCAAGCTTTTCAGACCTTTTGGGTGTCTTCTGCCCAAGCTGCTGTCATTCGGAGAGCAGGTGAGAGAAGCATCCCTCACCTGAAAGGGCCCTTCACTACAGGGACATTCCCATTGCCCCTTAGCTTCCCAAAAGTGATCGTCGTACCACAGCAAGTACATCATTTTTGGTACACTAAATAGTGAGACAGTTACCCATATCTTTGGCCCAAGCAGTTTAGTAGCAAGATTCAACTGTTGTAATTCTTCCATAAATAGGCATCATCAGTGTCAAATATATAAAAAGAAAATCTCCAAGTTCCTTTGCTACTGGTGCTGGCCCATACATACTTTGCAGCTGCAAGGTATTCCCAATTAAGACCTCAAAAGCTCCAAAAGAGGAATAAGTAGATGGCTCTGAGGAAAACCTTTTCATTTACACAATACTATAAAGATGGCCTTCTTACTAGGTAATGAAGGAAATGGCATGAATTCCTGGACACGTGGGAACAGGACCTGGGAAGAGTTTTGGGGTGTCAGAACCTACAGCTTTGCACCAGATGGAATATGCAACTTCCCAGTCACGGCAAACTCCAGCCTTGAAAAATTTTAATCAATAAATAAAACCAAAACCAGCACACTGATTCTCCAGTCATTCCTCCCCCTGTTATTTTTACCTCCTTGTGGGAAATAAGCCCAACGCTTGCAGTTTTCTGACAAGTGCCTTAATAAACACTTAGGAAGTCAAGAAGAAAGGACAACAATATTGCATACTTTAAACTGAGAACTTCCCTCCTGCCCCTGCCATTTAAACCACAGATAACCGAAGGCACAGAAAGCACATGAAGTGTCAGAATAGGGCCCATATTGTTCTCATAATTGATAATGACTTCCAATGAACTGAATTCCGTTCTAATCTGAATGAAACCATCTTTTTACATCCAGTGAAAGGAGAAAGAGGGTTGCAGCCTTCTAATCCCCCCCCCGAGAGAATATGCATACAAGTGTGCATACATGAAAGGGACAAACAAGACCAGAAGACAGAGAAGAGACAGAGGCAGACAATGTGAATAGGGAGGAGGCAGGCTATAGGCCTGTGAAATACTCTCCAGATTTCCTGCCAGTAAACATCAATTGAATACGAAGCTACTGAAGTATAATCACCTCCTTGTCAATCCTGGCATTAACATTTTTCTAACTCTTCAATGACAATCACTTCTTTCAACACTCCTTAATAACAATTCATTTACTTATCCTTTCACGGATGTGTAGGATTTTCAATAACTTCACATCCTTAAAGCAAAACTGGAAAGCTGTGGATCAGATACGGCTAATGAAACTGAACTGGATTTCTGAACAGCCGGGATTTTTCAGAGAATGCTTTCCACTTTTTTCAAACACCAAACACAGGAATAACATTTTTTAAAAGTTACTCTCTTCATTCTTTTCTCTTAGATTAATGAAAACTGGAAAAAATCAGTCCTCGAAAGGCAAAGGTCATTACGGATAAACAAGTCCGTAAGACCCCTCCCCTGCATTTAATTTCAAGCAGCTTAAGAAGTACTTTTCATAGTATATATATGGACATAAAGAATAGCAGACAATCCAGTTAGTGTTCTAGTCTTTAGCACTGACAGGTTGCATGTCTTGGGCAAGTCACTTAGCATACACCTGCTTATTTTTCCAATAAATGAAGCACTATAATGGTATTCACCTTCTTCAAAATACCAGCAAGAGTAATGAAAGAAAAACTCAATACAGTGCTTTACATAGCATCAAGTCCTACTGATCAGGTCACAGCAGCAATAGGATATAGCACTTGTTGATGCTTTCTACAGTCCTTCTGAGCCACGACAAACATGATTAAAGCAAACTACTTTGAATAAGAAAGATTAACATCACATTCTTAGGTGTAGCACAGTCCTGTGACCTGCCTCCCCCCACCCCCCCTTTTTTTGTTAAAATCAAGTTCTAGTCCCTCTGACAAGGTATCTTCAAAATACAAACCCAACAAATAGACTGCATGGGGCAAGAGAACTGGCTTTTCCCTAGTTTTTCTTTCTCCAAATGCAGAGCTATCCTCAAAGACTGTAGAAGCTCCTCCGTCCACACGGCACAAAAAGGTATTTGATCACAGAAGATGGTTGTTCACTGAGGAGCTGCCCCAGTTGGGTGTGAAGGCAACGGAAGGGGCATACCAAGTAACCAAATGAAACAAAAGTGAAGGAAAATACAGAGAGGACTGCATATTAAACCTTTTTTATGATCACAACACACTCAGAAAGCGAGTCTGTATGCAGCCAAATACAGAATATGAAAATATGAATTGCACCTTAAACCAATCCTGTGATATGAACAATATCTGGTCCTCAGTCCATTAATTAGTCATACATGGCCCCATACTCTAGCAGCAGGATAAGGACCTAAGATGAATCATGATCTCATTATAATTATTGCACTCTCAATTCTATCAAGTCTCAGGTGGCGTATTTAGACCCTTAATGAACAACTGCCAGTATAGCTAGAGAAATACTAAAACACCTAGCCAGCTCTCAAATCCTCTCTCAATGGAACATATCTCTGCCAGTAGTTTGGGGGCGGGGGGGAATAGATCTTGGTTCTTGCTGCTACACAGGCCCTTGCAGGATCATACAAGACAATCCCCATGTTAAAAGGTTAAGAAATTTCCACAGGATTGCAGGGACAAACCACTGTCCTCATAACATGAAAAAAGTCTTTAAAACCCCCTTCAGAAAACTATTTCTGTTCTTGATGCACAACTCCAGCGCGCAGACACAGCAGTGTCTTACCTCCGATTCATCTGGCTACTTGACTTGTTTGCCATAGAGATGGGCCTGATTATCAGGAACACTAAGCAATCATCAGTGCTCAGCATCTTTAAAAACCCAACTAATACTATGTTGCTGGGAAAAAAGCTTTTGATAAACCTCACAATTTCTCTGCATCCTTCATTTATAACACCTAAAATAATAATGCCAATTAATAAAATCCTTATGAGAGCAGCCGAGTAATGTTGTGCAACAGTATGTAACTTCACCTTTAGTCTTGCAATGAACTCCCGCAGGGAAGAACTCTCTCTCTGACACCTACACAGAAAAGAGAAATCTAAACAGTTAAATATTACCCAAAAGAAATAAGAAACGTTAGTCTTTTTCTATTCAAGATCTGCAGCCAGTTCTCCCACCTTGGACTTGTACTCTTGTTGAAGTCAACAGCAAAACTCCCATTGACTTCAGCAAGAACAAGATCACGGTCCTGTGCTGCTGACTGGGTGGATAGCATGGTCATAGGTCCTAAATTTAAAGGAGAAAGACATCAGTAAAAACAGCCTGCAGCTGCCTGGTTACACCTCCCCCAGCTACCTACAGACTCACACTGGGGACTTTCAGTAGTTTTTACTTTCTGGACAAAAGGTTCATATGAGAGTATATATTATACTATACATTAGGCTTTATCTGGACTCTCGGAAGGGTTGTAGCCAAAACACTGCTGAGAGAAATGCGACTTGCCAGTGTCTGGGTGCCCCGCTGATGAGGCTGTTCCTTGTAGATTATACGCGACCCACTGTGAACACACAGACAAACATAATGTTCTCTTTTTATGGAGCAGCTAGTGTCAACAGTGGTGCCTGCACCACATGATTTTACACATCAGGGAAATCCAGCCCAAACACTTCCTACGTTGCACAGAAGAGGCATAAAGTCAGACCAGATGACTACAATGATTTTGGTATCTGCTTCCATTCATGCAAAACTAAGCGCGAACCTTGCCCTCAGTATGTCCAAATACAAAACTACCTTGTCTCTTAAAAGAAAAAAGAAAAGAAATAAAGGCCATCTGCATGAGCATTCATAGGAAAAAATGCAGGTCCGCTCTTAATAAATATACATACATTACATTCATACATATACAAACATACATATATATATATATATGGGGATCTTAATCTTCTGCCTTACAGAGAACTGAATTTAATTTACAGGAATTTCTGTTGCTTTCAAACACTTTTTAAAATCACTCATTACATTTAGTGTTTCCTTTGCTTGGCATCAGAAGTAAATATTATAAAACCAATAAAACCAACAGCTTAAGAACGCTGCTGACTGCAATCTAGAGATACAAATGAATCTTTTATATTGCCAGCATCAACTATCCCTTGCCTAAAAAAACAACTGCTTAACAAATGAGTGCTTAAATGTGCTTTTACTAAACTTCAGCATAAACTATGCCGCGTACACTCGGTAAACTTTGCACTGGGATTTTAATTAAAGCCACCGGCCTGATAAACTGCATTGTTTCTATGTCTTTCTTCCCTATATTTGTCAGCTTTCTCTCTCTCCCTGGCTTTACGTGAAGACACAGATTTGTCTGAAGCTACGGCCAAAGCCAAAAATCAAAGCCAGTTCCATTTCCTGGGATGGCTGTGAACACGGTTTACAGCGAGGAAATACACCCACACGCATTATGGATGACCTTGGGAGCATCAGTTCATTGACTATGCTTCTGGCAGCTGAGAGCTGGATCATCAAAAATCCTCCTGAACATGGAAACACACGCAGTGTTGGCAGAGAGACAGCGATCCAATACACTCAGCAAAGCAAGGTTCAGGGAAGGGGGAAAAAAAAAAGCGCTCATGCATACAGTCAAAAGCAGCCAATCGTCTCTCATTCAGCTTTGCAAACTGGCAAAAGCAATACAACATTGACCTGCTGCATTTTTCCTTTCCGAGAAAACTTTCGCCCTAAGTACTGCAGGTATAAATACAGTTATACAATCCACGACAGCTGGCGGAGGGCAGTTTTATAGAAACATATTGGCTTATCTGGAGAACTTTTGCCAAAAAAAAGTGTCTTTTTTTTTCTAACCATAACAATGACATTCTTATAGCATTAAAAATATGACAATACTATATAAATGTTTACAAAACATTATCCCCTAGATAGTTCATGGCAGACTAGTAGAGAAGCAAAACTTAGGTGACTTGGAAAATACTGACTGCAAAAGCTATCCACGTTAGAGGCAACATTCAGAATTTTAAATCACCAGCTACAGAGGCAATTTGGGGAAAAATCTCTCATGTTGGGATGCACTAAGAATACAATCCTTTAACTAATTAGAAACAACACATTTGATTTTTTTGCAAAGCTCTTAATTCAGTGTTAATCATCCAGGTAGCAAACTGTTTGCATTTTTGTCAGAAATTGTAATATATTGCCCAAAACTTTAAAAATTCCACATTAGCAATAGCCATCAAAAGACTTGAACTTTCAATCAAACACTGTCTACAGAGGAGTGATGATGCAAATTACGCAACGGTAATTTAACGATCAATCCTTGTCATTTCAGGATGACAGTACTATTTGGAAAAAAGCAAAAGGAAAATGGATTAAAGTGCTAAAATAAAGACGCTTTGTTCATCTGAATAAAACATTTGTAACTCTGGTCTGAGAGGTTACTTTCATTTGCAGCCAGTTTGATTTGCCACTCATCTTCCTTTGGGAATCATTCTGTTTCAAGTGCATTAAGAGATGATTTATTTGCATAAGCCAACAGAGGGTTATTCAAAGAGTTTTATTATTAAAAAAAAAAAAAAAAAAAAAGAGAAAATGACATTGCTGTACAAATGAAAGAAAATGTTAACAACTCCAGAAAGTTCTCATAGGTGATTAAAGGAATTATGCCGCATATCACAAAATGATTAGTGCCAACGTGGCGTATATTACGCTTTAAGCATAGTTGAGCTTTTGCACAGTTTCCCCAGCTACTAATAAACTTCTTTTTTTGAAGACACATTAGAAATATTTGATCTTCAGAAGCATGTTTCAGACTGAAAGCAGAAGTTACTATCCCTCATTTAAATCTTTTTTGTATATAATTAGGAAATAAGTAGCATCCCTACACATTTATTTTGTCATCCATCTTGAAAGAGGAGAAAGTGAAGATGTTCTTGGGTATTATTATGTTGTTCCCTATTTCTGGGGGCAGAGTTGCATCATGGCACGCCACAAAGGTAGTTGTCACAAATCTACTGTTGCCATGCCTCCTTGTCTGTGGATGTCACTATTGCACTTTGTAATTACAAATATTAAGGGTGACATTCTGTCTCCTGTGGCGGTGGACACTTCCACACCAGCCTCCAGAGCAATCTGGTCTTTCTTTAGCAGATCCGGGCACGCTCAGCCAGCGTCTGCTACAGTAGCAGCATTAGCCCACAATGGAAATATCAGGTATTCGCTCCACACCAAATAGGCTTTGAAAGTTGATTTAACAAGAACATCAGCCCAGGGCCTTCTGCCCCTCTTCCTCTCACCTCCCTGTGACAACACTTCTTACAAACAAATGTTTTCATGAGCTTCAATTCCGTGTATTTCACCCTTTCGGCTTTTCAAGCACATCCAGAAGGACCACAGAGGGAACCAGCTCTAAAACCAAAGGTCTTGACAGAGCAACGCATTACAGAGCCCTCACACTTTCAGAACAAAACCCAAACCAAAACAAACACCCTCCAGCTGACATGCTTCTGCTGAATAACATAAATAATGTAATCATTTTCTGAGGGAAAGGGAGGGATTACAAGAAAGTTGCAACACTACTTGTTCGAAGCTGAGACCAGCTCCTTGAACTTCATTGGGAAGTCTACGAATGGCAGAATACAAGACTGTGCAACCCAGTACTACTAATCTTAAGCAATAACTGACCCCCTTCTCATTTCTTAAGGTGCTGACAATTCTTTTTCATTTTTCCATACCACTCAGACTACTGTTCCTTTCCTGGTAAGCCCAAGGAATTGAGCTCCTCCTTTCAAGTAAGGATTTCTTTATGGTATAAACCTCAAGGTAATACTCCCCCACTTTTAGGTCCCTGACTAGAGAGGTATCATTGCTGTTTTTCTTTGGGCTTCGTAAGGAAAAAGACTGTCAGTCACCCACTAACTTCTCTAGGGCTGTTTTCCACACTGGGGAACAAAACACACTTTCTATTGTTTCCCCTCCCTCACCAGGCCACATTGCAATCAAAAAAACTGGGAGACAGTAGGGCACAAGTAAGAGCTTAGTCTAAAAATTTTTAAAAGCCAAATTTCCTTGCAACTAAGAAGAAAACAAAAAAAGGAAAGAAAAAGGGGCACGGGGATGAGAATATTAAAAGTCACAGTTGCCACCTCCTACCTCACCCAGGGCACAGGCCAGAACAATTATGGAGAGACCTATGTTGATGGCAATAAAACAATTAATATTTAAAATAAGCACAAAATGTAAGTGCTAGCAGCGTGTTGCTTAGAAATTTAAAAGCCCCCAAATTTGGTTTTCAGAATGAGTGAATAAAGCACTGCATATGGAGGAAAATCGAACCCAAACTTTTCTTTGTTTGCATCTTGAATACCTATAATATTATGTAATCAAAAGATTACGGTTTAGAGTAAGGCTACCACT
This sequence comes from Aptenodytes forsteri, assembly GCF_000699145.1. Taxonomy (NCBI): domain Eukaryota; kingdom Metazoa; phylum Chordata; class Aves; order Sphenisciformes; family Spheniscidae; genus Aptenodytes; species Aptenodytes forsteri. The sequence goes on along the minus strand of NW_008795672.1, from coordinate 5,748,780 downwards.
GCAACCGGTAAGTAAAATTTGGCATTGAGGGTGACCATTGTATGCTAAAGTCTGATTGTACACTAAAATATGTAGATGCATAACAGCTTATCTTTTAAAGGTAATATACTGCACACATAAATGCAAAGCTGGATCTAATTTAACAAGATTTGTGGTTATGAACACACGGACACCAAAAATGCAGAATGAATGCTAAGTTACAGTCCAGTACAGTGCCAGCTGGCTAAGATAGAAATGTTTCTTCCCCAAACTGCAGTTGCTAGTAAAATCAGTATAGAAAATTCGATCGTACCTACAGCAAACACTAGTTTTTACTCTTTCCTGTCGATCGTACCTACAGCAAACACTAGTTTTATATTTTACTCTTTCCTAAAGTAATGCAAGGAATTATCTTGAAAACCTACCAGCTCAACAGCATCCTTTCAGCTTTCCTCCCTCAGCCATAGGAACAATTCACCTGCCAAAAAACAACTGGTGGACCAAGACGACAGTGAGTCTGGCAATCACGTCTGTGGCTGAATTTAATCTCACTTCTATTCTTTAGTACAGCATATATGTATGTAAAACAGAGGTGGAAAACTACTGCAATAGGAACTCATGTAAAAGAAGAATGCATTATTGTAACAGCAAAAGCGCACTCAGGCAGTAAGGAAAGCAGCACCAATTACTCATGTATGTAACAGGCATGACATACACTCACTTGTCTTAGTATAATCAATAATAATTAAATTTGCATGTTGGGGTCCGTGTTGAAGCAAAATTCAAAGCTTTACAAAAGACAATGTGACATTAATTTTGCTGGGCAGTATGATCTTCTATTAAGAAAATCTTTTTAAGAAAAGCAGTAACTTGCCAGTTTACAGTTAAGGTTTCTTACTTTGTTGGTATCACTATACCTGTAAATTGCAGCATGTTGAACATTAATTTAATCACAGCAACACAAGCCAAGTCACAATGGCTGATCTTTGGTATTGACTTCTGGCTGTTTCAATACATATTTTAAAAAACAACACTGCTTTATTTTAGAAGCATTATGGCACCATTGCAAGACATCCATACTGGTAAAACCACCAGTAACTCAAGGATTTGGTACCTATAAAACAAATTAATTTGCATTTCATACTTACAAAAGACATCCTTGTGAAATATTGCCTAACCCAAATTTAACAAACAAAAGTTAAATATTTATAAACAAGACACATTGAAAGCACAGGAAATCCTTATAGAAGATACACTCCAGTATGATTGACTATTCATGTACAGAGTATGACATACGATGGAAATGAACAAAAAGCAAACATCATCTCCGTTACTCCCAACATCTGCAAAGCCTATTTTAAACTTCCTAAATTGCACAGATGTAACAGCACGGAGGTCTTAAGCCTCGAGTGCATATTGATGAGATCACATTTCTGTTTCTGTGATCCTGAAGTGAACAATTAAAGAACATACATTTCTGTACCGCAACTGAACAAATCCAGAAGGTTAGTATTTCTATTTGCAAGGCTGTCGGACACGTACATCTGAGAGACGAATTAGCAGCTTGCCAGCAGTTCACAAGGAATACCTCTTTTTATTTTTTAATAAAATGAAGCAGACTGTGGCTAACTTGCATGTATAACAGGCATTATAACAAATGCTGAAATTTTTCTTCTTTATAGTACACATCATCTCACATTAACGTGGGGGTAAGAGAAATCTATATAAACAACAAGGAATAGCAGAAACTAAACAAATTACACTAACTTCAAAGATGACTTACTCAGCTCTGGAAAAAATAACAGGTTTTACCATCTCAATTTACCCCCCAGGTTTCTCTCTCACCAGAGCCTGTTCTCTACTATCCTGTCCACGGTCCTCCAAGACCAAATCTCACATTCCTGCCCAAACACTGCAACACGGCAGAGGTGAACAGGAATGGATGATCTCTGCAAACCCTAAAATTCTCATACTTGCACAGGTGAAAAAGTAAACCCTGCAGCTAAAATCCAAGGCAAGCCTTTGCCAAAAATCGCCAATCAAGCAAGAGCATGCAAACACACTGACCCCTATATGCGTCTTCTGATTGAGGTCATCAAAATCTGAGGACTCCAGAAAAATACTGTTATCACAAGGACACTACTGCAGAGAAATTTTTTTATTTTTTTATTTTTTTTAAACTTTTGGTCCTAACAATGTTCAAATAAGAGCAAAGCATGGCTTTCACAACGAGTGCATTCCCTCCTCCTCTTTTGCAATTCCCCTGATGTGAAGTCTAAAAGAAAATGAGCTACTGAAAGAGAGGGTGACATGAAAGCAAATCAATAGGAAAGAGAAAGAGAAAACACTGCCAACTTATGTGTTTCTTCGTAGTAGAGTCCAGAGTCAAGCAGTGCACATGCTATCCCGCTAGGAATAGCAGCAATGGTAAGCAGTATCCGGAAGAAGGAGGCAAAATCCTTAGTGGAAACAAGTTTTTGGAAAGCCTAGGGTTCAATACCATGCACTAAGATCACTGAAGTTAGACATGCCTGGAGGCCTTGATGAAACAAAATCCTACAGAAAAGGCAAAAATTCCCTGCCTGTCAGTAGTTTGAGGCTCCAGGGTTTTTTTGTTGTTATGAGAAAGAGGCAGTGTAGCTGACATATTGGCACCGAGAGCCACAGAGACAACTTAAGTGACTACATTAATATCATTAAAAGTGAGCAATATTATGCATTACAGTTAAAGATCAGTGCAACAGCTTTTTAATAGTTTTATAACTGAGATGCAATGACAACCTTGATTGGCAACACAACTGAATCATTTTTTTTTAATCTAAATATTCCCTTTTCCATCATAATCATTGATTCAGCTCCACATTTCTCCAAAGACAGATCATACCAATGTTAACAGATGAAGATGGCACTTTTGCTTATCAAATACTTACCTCTGTAAGCCTTTTCACTTAAAAGGAAACACAACAACCACCCTACAAAGATAACCCTCTTTTTCCTGTGCGAATCACTCTAAAACTAGATGTCTAAATATAAGAACATTCAATATTTTTAAGTATAAAAAAGCAAGACTTGACACTAAAGTTATTTATTAACAATCCCTGAAATTCTTCATCACAAAGGATTTTTTAGCACTACAGAGGACTTAGTGCCCACAAATTGCTACAGGACTCTGTAATCAAAGTCCAGGGTGGTAAAAAAACCATCAAACAACCTTTTAAACCAGTGAAAGTGGGTTTCTCTCTTTGTGCAAAGAGTCTTTGTTCTGTGCTTCTGTGTGCTGTTTGTGTCTAAAATGTAAAGCTACTATGATGTCATTGTTAGCATCAGAGCTCCAAAAGCCTGACAGAAACACTGTTTTCAATTTCATCGTGGATTATTATTTGGAAAACATTTAGGAAAATATAACGAGCCCAACAGGAGGCTCAAAATCTAACAGAACCTGTCATCAGCCTTTTCGAACAACCTTAAAATCTGTAGCTCAAAGCTACTTGCCTTACACTTTTCACTCTTTTTTTGGAATGGTTTCTCATTTTCCATACCCCATTTCTATCAATAGATTTTTCCATTCAGTAAACAAGGAAGTTGCTGCTTACTTAGAAAGTGACCTTCAAGGCTAACAAGAAAACCTACAGCTACTAGACACGCAAGAGCAACACAATCCAAGTACAATAGTATGCACGAGATTTTTTTTTTCCTAAGAGACATCTCAATACTGTAAGTACCAATCACAGTTGTGACAAGGTTTAAGAGAAGCCAACGCATCGGTCGACAAACCATTCTAGAAAATCCTATACTGTATTATTCCTGCTCTAGATCCCTCAACGTACGTGGGGAGGACTGCAGATGAGCCAGCCTTCTAGGAAGAGGCACACTCACATCATCAGGTTCATGTTTTACACTTCAAGCAGTTTTGAGCAGAGCTGCTCAACTAGAGGGTAAGTCACCGTGTTGCAAACAGGTGAAGGTCAGGAGCCAAGGACCCATGTGAAAAGAAGGCATCTGTGACATTCTCAGGTGAAAAACATAACCATGAGAGAAAACAGGTTTTTTAATTTTTTGTTCTCACAACTATTTCATGAAAATTTTTCTAAGTATTTTCTGGGTGACTTGATATTAAGTACATTATTTTAATGCATGTGTGAAGGCAGCGTGATCTTTCTTCTTCACAAACCCACCACGTGTATGTGGTCCTGAATAACAATGTACTCTGACATATCTGAGAACAGGTTCGGTCATATTTCCAAGGCCTGTAATAAGCCGAGGAACAGCCAGTTCACTAGCAACGCCAGGGAAGTGAAAATGCAAGAAGGATGATTCAATATACAAAACTAATAGTCAGCGTTCAGAAAATGTTGTTAGCCTTGTAACATTACTGTCAAGGGAAACTACAAAAATCAAAAGATACAAGTGGACTTGCTAATTTAAAAGGAATTAAAATTGCTGGATGGAGCGCAGGGAGAAGAGATGTTTTATTTGTCTTTTTATTTATTTTACATATTTGATTACATGAGTGGGAGCCTATAATTGAAAGAGTTTCATGGGCAAATTAGAGAATAACATTTTGTTCTATAAATCAAGCATCTCCCATTAATGTGGAAATTACTTTTACACTTTAATACAATCTGTACTGCAAGAGAAATACCATCTTGCAAGAAATTCAGGGGCCACACAGTCAGTGCTGCTTTCGCAAAAAGGAACTTCCTGTTAGTCTTCAGCAATTAATTACATCTGTAAATATTGCTTCAAAAACCCCAAACCTAAAACTTTCAACACGGAACATCCACTGGAAATATCTGCCAGGAACAGCAAACAATTAGTTTGAAAGGCACAGCAGAGACCAGAAATTAGAATACCTAAAAATTCAAACAGGAATGGTAGCGTCTCCTGCGTTGTGATGATGTAATGTGCCAGAGTGATTTTTTTTTTTTTTAAAGAAGGAAAAGTATTAAGTGTGTTCCTCTGCGAATCCGTAACAAGACAGACAGCTAACTATGCTTTCAAAAATGTAATTACAGGATTTCCACATGTAACAAGACAGGTGGTGTTACTTCTAAAAACGAAGCCAGCTTTGGCACACTGTAGCCAACTTTAAAAAAAAAAGCAAACAAAAGCCCCACAGTGGTTCCAGTTTGTTAGACTCTCATTTCCACTCTGCCGTAAACACAGAGTTACTGGAACTAAAACCAAAACGAGACCATCTGAAACGTCAGTCTTGACGTGCCACCAACCCGGCTGGTTCCTGTGCGCTACAGGAGCTCCCCAGGCCAGCGAGAAACCCTTCGCTAACCCACGGGACAGGGACCACGCATAAGCTTAGCCAGCCCAGCCATCGCGATGCTCTTACCCCAGTGCTGCTGCTGGGCTCAGATCTTTACCTTTCCTGCTGAGCTGTGGCACAAGTACCACACTACTAGTTCATTTACAATGCATCTGTCACGAAACCAAACCTAAAATGCAAGCAACAGCAACTGTATTAGCACTTACTGATCCCAGGGGTGATAAATACATTTGTTTACTTCTGCGGGAGCAAAGCTGGTGGTAAAAGGGAAACTGATCAGACTTAAGTGGCTGAATCTCGCATTAAAAATCAAACGATAATATAATCCCGGGAAATTGCCAGGATACAGAGATCGAAAGTGCTGTAGTACCCAGGGCCACATGGGCATCTTGTCAACAGCCCCAGGGTCAAATCTAGTCTGCACGTGTATTTACATAAATTTACATCTATTTTGCGTAACAAGCAAACATAGTCTTAAATGCACTTTATAGAGGGACCGTCCTGAACCAGCTCACCCACTCTTGCAAGAGCACAAGGCTAGCGATTCCCTTCTTTATTTTTAACTTCCCATATAATAACTAATTTGGTTTCACAATGCAATCATGTGAGAAGACTCAGGTCCTCATCACAGGAAAGTTACTCCTCTGCTAACAAGGCTGCGTGCAAGACAATCAGAGCAATGAACAGGGATAAACTACCTATTTATTTTACTAGGCGTGCAGATCCCTTTCTCCTATGCATGGCATTAAGGAAATTCTTAACTGCTTTTCTCTTTTACTCCGGCTCTTCCCAAATTCCAGCTGTGCAGCTGTGGATTTGTTGTTTCATACTTTTTTTTTTTTTTTTTTTTTTTTTTTTTTTTTACAGAAAGGGTCAAGAATCTTCCTATTAACATTCATGATGAAAGGAAGAAAAAACAATATGTGAAAACTCGTTATCCGTCCCCCAATGCACAGAAACACAGTCCTTACTATGGTATCTATGGTCATATACAATCACATATACGTGTGCTGGGAGAGCCAGAAAGCATTTCCACAGTAAGAGATGAAAAAAGTAATCGCAAACATACTTCCCTGGAATAAAAATGTGGATGTGCCCTCACATTATGACACATAAGCACAATCAATTCCTCTGCAGCTACAATCTGAGTAATTGCTTTCAACTGGTTTTGTGGGATGTTTTACTTTATGAAACTATCAGAGTCCAAGTATGTCAAACTGCAAACTATGCAAAAATGTGAGTTCTATTATTGTTTGCAAAATGTTGTACCATTTCAGAAAGGAACTAAACCTGACCTATGCATAATATTTTCTTTAAAAAAAACCTACTTTGTGCCACATTTCTAGACTTTCCTCTCATCTTGATTCATCTCTCATATTATACTCTTCAGTCATAGATTCAGGATTGGATGTTTCATAAAGCTGTCCAACTAACTCAGATGGAAATTTCAAACATATAAAAGTAACCCAATGCTTTCTGATATTATTGCAAAATCAGAACTAATTATCTGGAATGAGAGAGTGCAAACTTGCACAAACAGCAAAAACCAGCAGGGGAGCTACAGTGAATGTGCTTTGGAATACACCCCACCCCACCCCCCCCAAATCTGGACTTAAACTATTATCCCTTCCTAGTTCACATGTTTGGGGAACATCTCCAAGTTCTAGGATATCAGAAAATTCTAATTATGATTAAAAATTGTAATCCTGAAGAAGGATCAGACTACCTTTACAGTACAGAAGTCAGATTTACCAGTGCCCCCTCTGAACCCATTCTGCCTTCCGTCCTGAAAAAAACCAGACACCAAATGCCAAACAAGCATTACAGCCTTCAGGATATTAAGCCTAGGTTATCATTTTTCCCTTCTTACTTTTTTTTCCCTGGAAGTCTATCTGATTTTGTTTAGAGATTCTTTTGAAAGCTGATGTTTTCACACCACCTTTCGCTTTGCAAAACAGTCAAGCAGCCGTTTGACTAAGTCAAATGTCTTCAGAAATCCTACAGTAACAAACTATGGATACAGGAAAGAGGCTGGGAAATTTTGTAGAGTAACAGATTTCACGTTTAAGCTTCCAAGGAGTTCGACTAAACCGATCAGATTTTTTTTCTTATTTTTTAAAGACAGTTTCAGACGTTATCTGTAATAAATTAATTGAAATGCTTTGCTTCTCTGAACTGATTGCTTCTGGAAATGAAACCAATGCATCTCTGTACAAAACCACACGCTTTGCCATACTGCCATATATTTTCCTCATCCCTCTAGTCATTTTCTTCTCATCTGCCCAGCTATGCTTCTCATCAGCATCAACTGCCAATTTGTACCATCATAAACTCAAGCTGTATTACTTCAGCAAAGTTTATAAATTCCTTATGCTTCCTTATAATCTCTGCAAAGAATTAAAATGAGATTTGTCTGGACAACCATCACATTTACCATGTTAGCACAGTTCTGCTCGAGACAGCAATTCATCTTTTTACTTCCAGTCTTGTATTTTAAACAAGAGAAGATGTCTTAATGCGACTGCATAGTCTCACAAATGCAGCAGCAGCAAAGACTTTATTTTCCTTTATGTCAATCTATGTAAATAACACATAATCTGGATACTTAGTTTTCTTCTGAACGCTGCAGCTGAATGCAATGCAAGGAGGGGAAGGAGGGGGGGAGCGATAAATCCTTGAAGGATGATGGCTTGTGATTTTCTTCTGCTACTTGTACATACATGGCAAGAGACACAAAAGGCAAGCTCGCTGGAATTTAATCTTATTATGATCCATTTCCACCCATACTTCATACGCCTGGATGTTAAACAGACACTTATCCAAGCCACGTCAGTCCCCTGCAGTCCATCTGCACTTACAGAAGCAGCAAATAAGACATACTGGGCTCACCGAGAAGCCAGACTGGCTATGCAGTCGTGACTGACAGTGAAGGCAATGCTGGCTGAACTAAACCGACATAACGCGGACCCTTTATTCTTCCATAACCCGAGTTGCTGAAGCACTTGAGATCTACCTGAAGTATTTTTATCACTATCTGGGGGAGTTATCATAGAATTACAGACCGTATTCAAGAATGAAATACGGTGCAGTCGGATCGGCACAAAAGCCCAACAGACTGTTTGGGGAATAGTTTGTTCTCCTAATGTTGGCATTATATCATTTGTTTTCGGCAGCTCAACACCACCGACAAGTTTCATCTTATTCAAGTTGTCTTGAAAAGCTTAATAACTCTCTTTATTTGGCATATCTTTTAGAAGAAAAAGAAAATAGATACATTATTTGTAAAGCAACATATGTCTGATGACTTTGATCTGTGCTGATGCAATACCCTTCAAGGATAAAAGCAGAGCTGTTTAAGAGGAGTCATCATCATATGAATATACACTTTCTAGCAGCTTTTTGAAAACACATTTCTACTCAATTAGCACTTACAGTGATATCTAATTTTAGATATTAAAGCAGTGAACTTTCTGTTGTCATGCTTTCATGCTACAATCCTCTCCAATTAAAGCAGAATTTATTCAAAATGTTTCCCTAACACGTTTTATGTATTTTCTCTGCTTGACTAGATTAATACACAACACACAGACTGAAACACAGGTTAATTATTCATCTGTTAAATTCCTACAGAAAAGTGACATTACAAAATGGTGTAGGTTAAATATATACTATAGAGCTTTAACACGATAGGACACACGTTATTGCTCTTGATTTAGTTGTCTTGAGCCAGGAACTAGTTACGTGATTCAGTCTTAGGTATATGGCTGTTTCAGGATTTCTGACTATATTTAATCTGATGTCAACTTTGAATTGTTCATTATGCAAATGTACTTATACTAGTTAAAATGAGAGATAAGTTCAGGGTGTTTTTTTTTTTTTTTTTTTTAAGTGCTCTAAAACCGCATGGTAAATAACACATATTCCTGTGGAGGATACAATCTAGCCACACCTGTGCTTGGCATTCAAGTTTACACAGACACTGACCCTTCCTCTGGGTTATGCTTTGTCTTTCATTTTGATCATCCCAGACTGTTTATATGAAAACTGAAAAGCATTTTTAAAAATAAATCCTGACACATTTCTCCACTATCTGTGGCTGTGTAGTTTATGTACGGTGCAAATGAAGTTCATTGTGAATACATACAGAATCAAGAAGCGCTTATGAAAAACAGAAGTGGATCAGCACTTGAAAATACCTGGGGCATCAGGGGGCTTTTGCGGTGGTCAGAAGACTGGTGAACTGAAACACTTCAGAACAATTATTTCTTTCCCAACTGCAATTAAGTTTTCCCTTTAAAATTCAAACTTCAGTCATAAACCCACCAAAAACCTGGAAAATAGTCTAAAATCCAAATCACAAATATGGTAGGCCTCTCTGACCATACTGGCTGGATGTGACTTGAAAGCAAGATCCAGATTCTCTTAACAGTTCACAAAAGAACTGATTTACATCACATCCTTTTTTCATGTAGTGCATATTTTAGCCTTTTAGCAACTGGGTACAGATACATCAGTATCTTTATTTTGGGTTAGGTTTTTTTTTGTTGTTGGTAACTCTGGGTATCATCTTCCCTATCTCTCTATCTCCATATTTTGTTACCTGTGATATTGAAGTCAGAATATTCAGCAGTCTTACGGGAAACCAGCTATGTTATATGATCGACTTGAGAAGAAATGAATACATCATTTTTTAAATTTTTATGCTGATGATAAAAATGCTGACAATAAAGATACTCCTCTGACTGTTTCTTGCACTTTGCAACCTTTTTCTGAAAGGCCGCCATAACGCGTCCCGTGTGGCATCTCTTAAATGATGAACATCTTCCCTGATCAACTTCAATCACTGTTCTCAGAATTATCCTGATTGTTCCTGATTGTTCAAGTCAAGTTTGTAGGAAAACTACTCTACCCTTTTGCATATACAATGAGACTATAAACTCAGAAGTACATCTCTGAAAAAGCATGCGTGATTCACTCACCAATATAACTGACTTCCCTGAAATTGTTGGATGCCATGTCAGTTTTTCCTACATTTCACTCCAGGAAAGTCAATTATATTTCTAAAGGGCATCCTTCCCATAGTCGAATTCTTTACATTCTGTAAGCCACAAGTTCATGGGTGCGTACCGAGTAACAGGAATTTGCATCCTCCCTACAGCTGCCTTTCAGCTATTTTCAAAATTTCTTTGGAGTTGACATTGTTTTACTGTACCCAGTGATACACTATAATGGACTTTGATTGCATTTGCCTTTCAATACACATTATGATCAAGTAGCATGTTCACGTTCACAGTTTTCTCTTAAAAATACTTTGGAAGTTTTGGACTTCCACTCATCACATACTCAAGAGTGGGTTTTACAGAGAAACCTTAGGTGTTCAGTTCCTGCTTTCACAGACATCACAGAACACTAGTTTATTTGACTAACCACTAACAGTTTTTCCATAAGAAAATGTGTCTTAGGTATACTTGAGAAGTCACAACACTGGCGGTATTTTTTTTCCATTATGGTTTCTTCTTCTGCATTGTTTGCATTAGCATTTCTTTCACATGAATGTTCACAGCCAGCCAGTTCATTTGAATCAGTTCTGCAGCTTGTCCTTTTGTGCTCTGTTACTTTTTCCATCAGCTTTTCCACTGAACTTTCATTTCAAGATCAATAGACTTAGTTTACTGCAATGCAAGACTTTCCTGCTATCTCCACTGTCATTTTAGTCACCTTTAGTGGCTTACAAATTCAGTTTCATTTGGTGAAACTCAAATGGCTTAGCAGGTAAGATATGAATACAAAGTGTTATTTTCTTTTTAATGATATATTATGAATACAAGTCTTAAAAGGGGCAGAGTTAGTAGCTGTGTCTTACAGTAAGAAAATGGATTAATCTCATGCATTCCATTATGCATCACAGCTCCAACACAGTAGCCTTGAGTTTATTGGACCAAATCTAATCAGCACTGATGCTACAACCTGCAAAGCAATAAAATTCAAATCTAAAATTTGAAACCGTTCTTCTTCTATGCTTTATATGGGTTTTCTTGCTAAAATAATACAGCAGAATTTTCCATGAAGCCAATCTGATTATACTATAAACTTTTCAAGAAACCCAAAACTAATCATGAAAAGCAATGGCACTGGGAAAAATCAACATATTAGAAAAGTCACCTGTAACAACGGCATAACAGAAAAATTCAGCCTTCACTTGGACCAGAAAGAGACTTTTCTTTTTTCTCTCCCTGCCCCCCCCCGCCTTCCTTGTGTGGAACATAATCAATAACATAACATGCTTAGTACAGTTAAAAAACAAATTGGAAATACCACCTCACTCACAGCAAAAGAGCAGCTAACATACACAAACGCCTACTAAAAATCAATTGCCTGAAAACTAATAGGGATCCATTTAGTTACTGGAATGGTTTTGCACTGTATCTTCCTTTATCATCTTTTACACATTAGTGTGTAAGCAAAAGTACACTGAAGACAGCACTGCATATTCAAAACTGCTATTTCTTCTATAAGCTAGAAAACTGCTGATCAA